>NW_020450363.1:0-132029 GCF_003343035.1 Apteryx rowi | reverse complement strand
GAGGTGATCCTCCCCCTCTACTCAGCCCTGGTGAGGCCACATCTGGAGTACTGCGTCCAGTTCTGGGCTCCCCAGTACAAGAGGGATGTGGCACTACTGGAGCAAGTCCAGCGAAGGGCTACGAAGATGCTTAGGGGACTGGAGCATCTCTCTTATGAGGAAAGGCTGAGAGAGCTTGGCCTGTTTAGCCTGGAGAAGAGAAAGCTGAGAGGAGATCTTATCAACGTGTACAAGTATCTTCAGGGAGGGTGTCAAGAGGATGGGACCAGACTCTTTTCAGTGGTGCCGAGCGACAGGACGCGAGGCAATGGGCACAAACTGAAACACAGACACTTCCATCTTAACATGAGGAAAAACTTTTTCACTGTGAGGGTGACAGAGCACTGGAACAGGTTGCCCAGAGAGGTGGTGGAGTCTCCTTCTCTGGAGATATTCAAAAGCTGCCTGGATGCAATCCTGTGCAACGTGCTCTAGGTGACGCTGCTTGAGCAGGGGGGTTGGACTAGATGATCTCCAGAGGTCCCTTCCAACCTCAGCGATTCTGTGATTCTGTGATTCTGTGATTTTATAAGACAAATTCATAGTGCGGTATTGGTCTGTGGTACTCTTGCTTTGTGCTCAACTAGTCATTTCCTCTCCTGCAACACAGTGCGTTGCTCCCTTTGCTGTTTTGCCAACACTCTTTGTGCAGCTGTGCTGTGAATTGAATTTGGAAATTGATGACTTGGAAAAAAAAATTTAAAAGCCTATGAGCTTGGAAAATTCAAGCCAGCATTACAGTATTCTCATGAAACCACAGCCAAATTCAGAGGATAGTCTTCTGAGGAACCTTGTGTAGTAAATGAAGAGAAAGCGTTATTCCTTGGAAGGGCTCCCCACTCACTACTGAGGGAACTAGCTGGCTAAGTTAAGTCGCTAAGTTAAGCTAGTGAAAGCTAACTAGTGTGAAGGTGCCTTATAGAATGACATTTTGGGGGGAGCCCTAGCTCTGAGTTGTCCTTCTTTGTGGATTTAAATAAGTATTTTATTTTAATAAGCCCTCTTATGCTCACAAAATGTGTAGGGTCATATATTTTGTGCAAACCAGGTTATTGCCAATGGCATGTACACAAACTGGAATTTTCACTTGCAGTTATCCATTTTACGTTTACCAATGCAAGTACAGCACCTGCCTGCTCTGTTGGTGCTGTATGAGAGGAAACACTGGGGCTTAAGCTATTTTGTGTTTCTCCTTTAGCAGCACCTCTCCCTAAGACTTCAGAGGTTTTCCACTGGCTCTGGCAGTTCTAATGGCTTGTTCTGTTCACAACTAAGAGTTGCTGTGTGGCGACTGTAAAGAGTTAGAGCCCCTTCAGAGTCTTCTCACTGTTCTGGTGGTCTGGGCAGAGGACTTCTGAGAAGCCACAGCTTGAGGGCGTTGCCTTCAAAATGCAGCTAGTGTTGACTATTGTGTTTCAGTCAGGTTCATTTACAATGTCACTGACTGTTACTGACTGTGCAGGCATAGTTAGCTATCAGTCTGTCAAATGTGCATGCTGGTATGTCCCAAACAAGCCTCAGAAGGTTATTTCAGACTTCTGTTGTTAAAGTGTTTAAAAATAAACTGTGGCTTTGAGCCACAGTCCAAGGTTAGAGGATTGTGAATATGTCCTTCCCTACTAGAAGCACAATGGAGAGCCAAGGTATTCAGCTCTTAGGTTGTTAGAAGGAGCTGAAGAAAATTGTCGTCTTATGTATCTCTTTTCCTTCCCATAATCAATTATTGGACTTCATTTACTATATTGTAACTCCAGTTACTAGGAAGCAAGACTGCTGTCGACTCTATGAGTTGCATGGAGTACATAAGAATTCTCTAGTAGGTGAAATTACGGGTCCATTCTAGTCAATGCTCTTTAGTTACTTCAATTCAGCCAGCAGGATTTCTTCTGCTTTGCTTTGCTTTCTCCTCTTTTAAGCGTGGAATCTGTCCTGAGACAATAAAGACAGAAAGAGAAAACTGGTGTAGAAAAGGAAACTTTTTTAGGCTCACAAATATTATTATACCAGCACTTGTATAAAACATTTTTAGAAATTTAGAAAATTTAGAAGCATAGCACTTGTATAGAATATTTTTTGAAGTATGAAACATACATGTATATTGCATGTATATATTCATATAGTAGGTTGAAATGATTTAGTATATCATGGTATACATACTGTCTCTTCAAATATGTTTTTAAGAACTTTCTGCAGAGAGAAAATGGGGAAAGAATAAACATACCAATACTTCTAAATGTTCACACTGGCGTACTGTATTCCCATTTTAACCCCTGTGTTTTTGTGTATATCTGTGCTTTAACAAGCAATACCATTATTCACGCTTTTAGAAGAAATTCATTCAACTTTAATTCTGCCGGTCTTCTAAACAGAAGCATGCACAGAACCAAACACAAAATACACAATCAAAAGAAGTATTCAAGCTTCTTCCGTTATTCTTTGTTTATATGGCAAATGGAGCAATAGATAAATGATATATCCATAAAAGAGTCAAGTAGGATTGAAATCATGTAAACACCATCTGTTGCCATTTGAAGCTCTCTGTAAATGGAATTTTGTATGTAACCTTCACAGTCAGTGGCAGAAACGTTTCCGTGTCTCCTTTTAAAACAAGGTAGGGTAGCCTGCTCTTGGCCAGCTCGGTGTGGTGATCAACTCAAAGGGGATCCCCTAGAATGATGTTTGCAGTGTTAGAGTGAATACTATTGCCTGAAAAGCTTTCTGCAAGTGCGCAACACTAAATGAGAATATGATTGATCATGATGATTCTTGAATCATACAATGATATGTTTTTCAGCCTTATCGCTTAGGAGATAAAACGGGTATAAAATAGTTCAGCAAATTAGAAACAAAATTCACAACAATCTGAAATGAGGGCAGTGCCACAAAACAGCACAATGTTGTTACTGTTCATTATAATTTTTCTTTCATTTATGTTGTTTCTTTCATTTATGTTGTCCATCCACCTTTTTCAGTTTCAGCCCCATCCTGAAGTGTATGTTCTCAGAATGGAGGCCTCCATACCTCTTGTGCAAGGAATTACAGTTGGTATCTTTCTGTCTGTGTAATCTCTATGCTGTAAAACACCTAATGTGGAATATGGATCTACCTGCTGAATTATTTTATTCACCTGTAATAATGTATTATTTCATTTCTGTGAGAGCCAGATGGTAGCATGTCATGGTCAGACATTTCATGGCGTGAAATGTGACCCATATCCCGTATACTTGCTTCATGGGACCTACTTTTCACTCTCCCTGCCTTCCACACCACTCATCTCTTGCAGTGTCGAGATAGTCACTCACAGATGGCTTGTACTGTTATTGATACCCTGCTGCTCTATGGCAGCGCACTTTTTTCTGCAGTTTTATTTGTTCCTGACTTTTCCAGCCTTTTTTTACTCCATGCAAACCCTTGGCCTACCAACTACAATGAAGCAGCCTTCATGGAAAAGGTCTGCAAGGAGACTGTGATTCTGGAGAGGACTAGATAAAGAGCAAGAACTTGGAAGGAGGTGCCTGAAGCTGAGGAGAAATAGCAGATCTGACAAAAAGCACATTTGCCTTTTTACCTTGCAGAGGTGAAAAGGACTGAGAAGGTTCAGAAAGGTCTTTCTATTGATTATGTTCTTAGCTCTGAATGGTGAAGTATAGAGACTCCTCAGCCCTCCTGTTGCCTGGTGGCAGATGAAACAATGGGAGAAATGCTGTTTCAGCATTGCATGGCACATATACAAGGTATTTGCTTAATGGATTCCTTTCTTTCCATTGGCTTCCTGTTGGTTTCAGAGGACAGTCAAAAAATACCACTCTCAATTCCACAAACCCTGGGAAAAGTGTGAATAGGATAATAGTTGCAAGTGTAATAGCTGTTCATGGCTGAACAAGTTCAGAGCTGAACAGTCCTGTGTTCTTTAATGTGATCAAAGAACCTTCTTGGTGTGCAGTGTATCAGAGGGCAAGAATGTATATTGCATCTTTTCTGTTCTGCAGGAAAGAAGGCACCTGGTCTTCTGCTGTCTATTGATTGATGTTAAATATTAGTAAGCATGCAGGGACAATCTATGGAAGGGAAGGAAAGGAAAACCTCCCTAGAAACAGAAAGAAAATTCATGGAATTACAATAAGAATATGGGAATTTTAACAGGTAAAAAGCTACTGTAATGAAAATTAGTACTTCTGAACTTAAAATCATTCCAGTATTTGAAAGCAAATTTAAAAATCAAACCAAACAATATTGTACTGCTGCACCACAAAAATCCATCCCCAGGCTAAGGACCCTTTTAGGTCACTACAGTAGGCATTTTTATGTGCAAAGGAAAAAGCACTGAACAGCAACATTCTTGCTGTGATTTTGTGCCTGATTCTTCAGATACTGATTCTAAGCACAGTTTAGCACCATTAAAGATATAGACAATTAATCCCCATTCACCATGTGAAAAGCAAGAAATGAAAGTCACTTGAACCCTCAGCAGGTTTAATTCATGCAAAATCCTGCCTGTCAAGAAACTCAGGCTGGTTTTGAACCTTATTACATGAAGCTGAGGAATGAAGGACAAGGGAAGTAAAGCAACTAAGTACTTTAAGAATTTTGAGAATTCCTGAGGCAGTAGTTCATAATTCAGTCATTGTTTCCCCTTGGGAGACATACCAACTGGATTAAATGAGAAAAAAAGTGCTTTTTTCAATGGTATGCTCTTTTGAAACAAGAGGGAAAGGAGTTCATCCTGTACTGAATTTTGCTTTGATTTTGCTCTTTCAAATCGAGCATTTTTTTACTGTGTTTTTTATTTTGTTTTGTTTTGCTTTGTCTTGCATTGATAAATCAATGGGAAGATGCAGGCTGTGTGTGTGTGCAGTGAAGATATAAAATTAAAAGTCAAGGTGTCTCAGATCCTTTTAATTGTATACAAAGATTTATTTAGTTCTTAGAAAAGTTGGCTAATGCCTTGAAAGACTAGCTAAAATATATGCTGTTTAGATTAATTTTGTTATTTAAATGGTACTATGTGGATTCCTAATTGCTAATAATTACTTAGTTTTGAAGATCTAAAATGCTATCTAAAATGCAATGTTGGCTTCTTTTGAATTTTCATTGTTCTTATTTTCTTTCATTTATTCCAGAACAAACAAGAGAATATAGAGTCTAAAGGTGCATGTGCCAGACAGAAATTGAAGTACTCTTTCATATGCTGTAAACCTACAGGTGTAAATAGATGCAGTCATCAGTAATTCTAAAGGTCAGCAATTTGCAAAGTTAATCTTTTCTTCCACAGAGACGATATTTCACATAATGCCTACACCTACTAGTTATAAATCTGCTCGTTAGTTTATACTGTTCTGCTGTTTTTTACATAGGAAGGGTTTATCAAGCAACACAGTAATCATCTATCTGTTCTGGGTCTATTAAATAGGCAATGCTTTTCCATTAATATATTTTTTGCTGTTGTGAGATCTATATAGAGACCTACTTAACTGAAATAAGAAATACAAAATATTTCACAGCCAAAGATATCTAGCTTAGGAAAATATAGCAATGGTAGCACATCTAGGAAATAGGGGGTGATTACAGATATTATTACTGGCTTATTTATCAAATACTATGAAGAGGAGTATTAATGTGCTGCCTTAGTTGGCCTCTGTGTATGGCAGTTATATATATATATTTTCTCCACCCAGTTCATAAAAACATTTAAGAGTATGTTTTCTGGAGGACTTGAATATTGTGCTTTAGTTTTTTTCTGAATGAGGTTTCCTATGAAAGCCTGAATAACTTGTTTTAAGATACAGTAATTATAATAGCAACTATGTAACACTATATTTTCAAAACATTGATATGATTGAGAAAAGATGAAGAAGCACAAGTATTACTAAAAGTATTACTGTAGCTTCCTGTAAGTAATGTCATTTGACAACATTATGTCTCAGTTTTTTCTTCTTTAAAACATGTGTAAGAGATGGAAAGAGAAGTGCTGTGATGATCTGCTAATGTTTGTAAGAAATGCACCAAAACCCAAGAATGTTATGTTAGAATCACCTTTACGCTCAGCAGCATGTTGTCCCCATGAAGATCCCATTCTTAGGTCTGAGGTCTTCTGAAAGGATCCACATTTGAGTGTCCACATTAAGACACCTTTCAAGTTTCAAAGGAAGGGATTATTCCCTGAAAATCCAGTCTTGTTAATAAGTCTCTGGGGAGACATTCAAAACTGATGTTCTCTAAAACATGATTTACTTTTGAAAATGTAGACTATAACTCTTTTCTAATATGTCTGCTTTCTACATATACATATTTCTGCTTATATGCATATGTAGCTAGCTTGAACAGTAGAAGTAGAGAGCAAAGGTTAAATAAAATATTAATTAAATAAAAATGTGGTAGTGTAACAGGAAATATCACTTGTCCTTGGAGTTATAAACACCCTTTAAATCAATTTATATAAAAGAAGTTTTTTTGTGAAACTTTTCTGTGCACTTTTTTCTAGAGCAAAATATTTCTTAATTTGTTTTTAAAATAAGAGGTTTTGTTCATTACAATACTTAAATTGTCACTCTGATATAAAAGTTAATTTGTAGGCATGCTATTTGCTTTAACTGATAATTTTTCTGCCTCAGGTTGTACATCTGTGTTTTAAATAGAAAGGAGTAAATGGCCAGTCATTCAACCAAACAGACTGTGTTTGAAGGTCAGATTAACACTGCACATTTGTTTCATGACCTGATAAAATGCAGTTATTCTTTTGATAAGAAATTCTTCTGATCTGACTTTAACAATACATCGGAAAAAATTCTTTTGAAACCTGCCCTTATATTACGATTCTCTTTACTGCCTGACTTAGTGGAATTCTTTCTTTTGACATAACTTTACAGCTACAAATGGCCTGAGACGCAACAAGCAGAAACTGTTCTATTGTGCTGCAGGGGCCAAGACAAACATTTTGATTTGAAAGTAAAAATTTTTAAAGGACATTCGAGGATATCTAAATAGTGTGATGCAGTCTTACCATATGAAATATTTCAGGAAAAAAAAAATCACTTTGATTTTTATTGAGTGAAATTATAGAAATCCTAACCATAAACATTCCAAAATTTGGAATTTTCTCTTGAATATACAATTTTATAGTCAACATTTAAGACTTTCCTCATATAATATGAATTTCATATCTGTACTTCCCCTCTTCCTCCCCTCAAAATTAGGTTAACTTAAGCCTAACAGATCTAACTAGACATGATCCCACTATCAAATCTACTTTCTGTGTGTATGAAGTATCTACTGATAGATAAGTTGACAAATAAGAAACAAGAAACACTGTATTTCAGTCATGCTGGGCTTCTTTCATAATCAGTGGAGGTAAACAGACACATGCTGTGCTTCAGTTCCTCCTAAAGCAAAGATCTTTATGGTTCAGATGAATTGTAACCTAAAAATGGCTGACTCTCCGTTGACTGTAAAGGGTGGCTAGAAGACAGGATTTCTGTGAGGACACCCTGTAGATATGGGAGAATGCCTATTTTCTGGAGCGTCAGTCAGCTTAAACAGAACAGAACCCTTGAAATACCCCAAATGGGACTGTTCTGGGAAAGGAGGATGTGCAGAACCCCTGATGCCCATAAAATTATGACAGAGGGAGTCACCTGGTAATTTTGGGCACCTCCAAACTGGTGACTGGTGAGCAGGCTTTTCTAGATCCTTGTTTTGGTGTTTTGTGGAACCTTAAGTCACATGTGGTGTCCATGACCTCTGGCCGTATGAACCTGGAAACTCAAGAAAAGTGGAATTTATTAGCTAAGGAGAAATAGAAAACACATAGTTCTGATTCAGGAAAATGAACAGGTGCTAGATTTTCAGCACAAGCTTACTTCCCTCTAACTTTGATGATATTTATTAAATCTACAATAACAGGTACTTACAAGGTTTAAGAAAACATCCTTTAATAAGACCTCTTTGAGATAACTTGCAGCCTGGTCAAGGATTCCATAACACTTTATGTTCAAAAAATAAGTGTGCATGACATTTACATTAAACGGTACATTTTCATAGTATTATAAGAGGTTTCAACACTTAAAAAACGTACATCAAAGTGTTTTAAATCCTACCGATCTTACTAGCTCTGTTTCCCCCTTTCAACATAATTAAGTTAATCTTTCAAGGCAAGTTGACGGATGTAGTCAATTGGTTACAGGGTTTTTTTAAGATCGTATTTTGTATTCTTCTAACAGGCTAGTAACTATGGTGAAGTCTAACTTAGGAAATTTTCTAGCTGTGCTGACAGTTCCTTATTATTAAACTTAAAATGTATATATATGCTGATTGATTTCTGATTAAATCCTTGTCTTGCGGAATGCTCCAGCTGAATTATCAAGACAGTTTCTTTTACGGTCAAATATGAGAAATGAATAATTCACCATGTTGCATACAATTATTTGCAATAATAGTGATATGATCAGTAGTGTTTCCAGGATTCTAGGTACTGGCAATATAAACTGCAATAAAAAGCTATTATAGTTCAGTCTGTTAAAATTTTCTTTACATTTAGGTGCTCTCACTTCATTATTAGTTGAGATATGAAATTTACAAGCAGCTTGAGCAACTAACTGCTACTTTGTATGAAAAGAGAAACTTGCTTAAGTGGCTGGCCTGTTGTCATCTTGACTGATGTGCTGCTATGATAAAAAAGTGGTATATAAACAGTTTACTGATGAGGGGAGAATGTTTAGTGGGGAGTTTGACCAAGGTCAACTAGGTATTCAGAAGAAAGTCATGTGCAGAAAATTGATTTGCTGATAAGTGGCATGATCATCTACAGAATGAAATCAGGGATTTTGAATGACTAATTGCCAAAATGGAGAATGCAATAGAGTCTGTAAGATAAAATATTTAATAGCAGCCTAGTGAAATGACATTGGATCAGATGCTGCTCCTGTTACACCACTTTGAATCTGGAGTAACTTTCTGAAATCACTGAGCCACCCTGGGTTTTTGTTCCCTCTGGTTTTCACTGTTGCAGAGCTATTTCTGTACAGTGCTCTCTGGAAGGCACATAGCTATCTGTGTGCTTAATACCACTTGTTCCTGGATCCCGGTAGGAGAAGCATCCAAGGGAGAGGTGCCAGAGGAGGTGGGAGGGATTGCGACCAGGCCTGCGTGCTGACCCTTGGCTGGCAGAACAGCCATTAGCGAGCCTTTCCAGCTGGCACCGTGGGAACAACCGCGGTGAAGGACAGATGTTGGTCTGTTACGTTCAGTGGAATTACTCCAGACTCACGCTAACTCAAGTGGCCTGTTGTTGACAATGGCACGACTATGTTGCTATGAGAAACCAACCACATACTGGCAAGAGAGAATATTGCAGATTAAATATTTATATCAAGTTTATTTACCCTTTCATTAGGAAGGCAAACAAATTAATTACTTATGGCATGGTTGGGTTAAAGAAAAGATGCTGTAATTTTTATTGTTCCTACTGAAAATATGGGCCTCTCTTCAGATGTACTCTTAAAAGAAAAACTCCTAAATAGAGGAACTATCATGCTGCAAAAGTTGCAGAGGAGCCAGCAGCAATGGCATATTTTCAGCTACAAACATTTAGCAGAGAGGGATCCTGTCTTCTAAACAGCAGTTCTTTCTCCTGTCCTTTGTAGCTGAGTTTGCAAGAGCAATTCCCAAAGCTGTTGCAGTGACGGAAGGAAACAATTGTTTCATTTCATATTTTCAGTGATGTGAAGCTGTGTAACTGTGATAATCTCCTTCCTCACAATTTTTCAACATTCACTATTCTCCCACGGACATGGCAGTACTATGAGAGAAGCCTCTGCTCTGATGTATGTACAGTTAGTGGTGTGAGTCTAAACTAGACATCCCCTGCTGGTCTTTCTGTGAAAGGTGGTAGATGTTTATGGAAAGCTTGTTTTTGGCTGTGGCAGTAGTGGGTGCCAAGACACATGTTTATGGCTGCTTTATTAAATCAGTGCCGATCAGCAGAGCAAATGTTCTGCCCAAACCTCTTTTTCCCCAAGCAGGCTGCCCACCTGGGGAATTAGGATGCTGCTCTCAGGGGAAACACCATAAATGACTTCTGGATGAAGGTCAGCTCTAAGAAAATAAACTAGAGTTACTTTTGGTGCACTTCTACACTACAGTGTTAAAAAATCTCAGTTTGACTTGAGGGCTGCAGCTCACGGGCTGCTCGTGATAGCCCGTTTAATGATGGACTGCAGCTCTCACTATTCTCTCACGTAGGCTGAAACCTATTCTTCTGTTTCATTCCAATATCTAGCATAGCTTTTGGAGGTCCTGATGGGATCTTTCTTCTTTCTCTACCTTTCTCTACACAGTCGAAAAAATAAATAAACCTTTAAAGCCTGGGATTTATCTTCTCTTTCAGCAGTTGTGAGTAAATCTCTGTTACAGTAGTCAGAAAATGGAATAGATTATTACATTTTTCCTGACAGATTTCTCCTTAATAATAATGTGGGCTGAAAATATAAAGAATTGTAAGAATGTACAAAAACACACACATGCAGGCACAATTACACCCCCAAAGACTGGAAGAAGTTTAGAAAATTTTAACCTGTGCCTCACAGTATTTTCATCTGTGGATTAAACTAGCTGTCTAAATTACTTGTATCAGAGAAAGAGGAAGTGCTGAAGAAGTGCGACAGGAGGAATAGCTTCATTCTTGCAGTGCTGCATGGAGGCATCAGTCACTGAACTAAGCCAAACTGCCCTGTTTGTAAGTAGTGTATTAAAAAAATAATAGGACACTGAGTTGAAAAATACTTTGTTTATCTGTGGTTTAGATTAAGAATGTAAGCCTTCCCCTCCCCCCTTGCTAACCTGGGGATTCCTCCTATCGCCTCCTTGAGCTACTTAGCACACATACTATAAGTATCTCTCAAATCTAGCCTGAGGCTTAGAGTAAATTCATGCTTAAAATCAAAATGAAACTTCTAATCAGATGAATGCCATTAATTCAAAACATCTGTGCTGGCATTTAATCCATTTGGGTTAGATCTAGGATAAGAATAGCACCAAGAGGTTGAATATGGACATGTTTACTTTTTCTCTTGCTCTCAGCTACATTATTTGATATAATTATTAGTATTATTTTTAGAAATTAGGAGTCTCTTTACAAAACCAGATTTTGGAAATGGAAACAACTGTTTACAGTCTCCAGTAAGTCTTTTTAGCTGGTGATCTTAAAAATGGCAGTGCCACAGTTTTCTTAGAAATGCCCCGGTGGAGAGCTGGGTAAGTTTCATTTTGCTAACCTTCTCCATTATCCAGGGGGGTTCCCAAGCTATCCATGTGTAACTGTTTCACAGTGATGACTGAGTAGGTCAGTTTGGCTGGTTAGGTATATGAAGAGTTTCCAATAACTTAATGTATATATACCAGCCAGATTTAGTTTAATAAACACTTTCTATCATGCTAATAGCTTCATGGAGAAATTTACCAGGAACCTGGGAGAAATGAAACTTTTTCACTTGCACTGTCACCATTTTGAACTTCATTTCAAGCTTTCTTTTGAGGTAAGAGAATTTTAATTGATGATTCAGAACCAGCATCACCCTATGTGTCTGCCTATCTTACAAGCCTGCACTGAAGACTTTTGCAGGCAGTTCTAAGTTACATAAACCTTTACAGATTTACTTTGAATATAAGAAAGTTCTCAAGGTGTCTGTCACAAGCTGAGTCTTGGATCATGTAATGATGAATCTGAAACTTTGTTTCATTGTTTTTCTATAAAATTACTACAGCTAGTAGCTGTAGAACAATACCAGCACCAGTCTGTGCCCATTTGGTGAGCTTACTCACACATAGGGTATGCAAAGTCAGCATCACATTACCAAAATCGATGTGTTTATCCCTGGGTCAGCAAGATTCATAAATACATGCCCTATTCAAACCTCTGTGTCGTTGCATTGACTTCAGAAGAACCACTAAGTTGCTGTCTTAGACTTACTGACATTGCCATGCATTGTCTAGGTTACTTTTTTTGGCTTACTCTCCCATTTCTCGAGTTCTGTGACACTGGGTTTATTTCTGATCCTGATTATAACAGTGTGAAACTCCACAGAGTTGCATTAAGTTATTTTGCAATTTTATCTGTGCAGCTGCATTCGTAATCAGAACTTGTATGGTAATGATCAGCCACTGAAGGAATTCAAGCCTCAATCAACTTATATTTTTGGAAGAGTGTCTTTGATACCAGCTAGTGTTGCAGACAGCCTGGTTCTGATTGCAGTGAGGGAAAGAGGTCCTTTGCCCATACAGACTGTTGCTGCTCGCACATAGATGGGTTTGTGTGTACATCACTAAGCCTTGTCTAATGGCTTACTGCCTCCCTAGTGAACCTTGTAAATGCACACCTGGCTAATATATTTTTGTTTCCAGCTTCTTTTGCTCTTGAATGTTGCTTACCTTATTGTTTTCTATTATCTTTCATGGGCCACATTTTCAAATGGGGTACTTCGGACCTCCATGTGTGTCTGTTCATATATGTAAATCTTATATGACCATATCTTGCATGAGGCAATTTTATGCACTGTCATTTCTGCAGCCAAAAAAAAATTACTTTGTGGCCCCATTTACACATAACTTAGGCTTCTTTTGCCTTCATATGGGAAGTTTTTCACCTGCCCTATATTCTTTCCCTGAAAAGTGCAAGAATCTCATGTGCGGATAGGGCAATGTCACATTTTGACCTTGTGAGTCTCTTGTGGCTATTTCAGTAACATACAATTCCAGAAAACAAATGTAATCAATTTTGCACATAGTACTATTATCAGATAAGTAAAATAAAGAAAATACTTTAACTCAAGTAGTGCAGGTCAATGACTTTCTGTTTTCTTCTTCTGGTTATCTGATGCAGTCATGGATTTGTGACAAGGAGTAATGTAATATACCAGCAATCTGTCCTTCTAGGGTGGGCACAGGTCTAGGGTGGGCACAGGTCTATCTACAGATGTACCAAACCCTTCTCCAACCATCCCCAGTTTCTAACATCTGAGTGTATGGATCATTAGCTATTGGCAGATAAAAAGGGATTTAATAATAGTCTTGGAGTGCTTTTTCTGGTCATATCCAGCATCATTTTTCATGCATTTGAAGAACACTGTTAATGAATATGAAGCTATAAAACTTAGATTTTTATACTGTGGCTCATCACTTCATATCTGAAGCATTATATCACTTGATAGCCTGCTAATGATCATAATGTTTATCTTTAATGAAATCCCTACAAGTGACATGGGGAATAAAACTTTCTGCATCTTTTAAATACAGGCTTTTATCCAGTGAACAAAACTCTGTCTGAGCTGGCCTGACACATATTTCAGTTGGGCATGTATATGCCATAACCCTGTTTTTTACAGAAGCACTCTCAAAATCCATTGCATATAGGTTGTCTTCTAAAAGAGAAACAATCTTTAGCTGTACAAAACAACTTCTTGCTGTCAGTATTTTCAGAACCTAGTTCTTACACATTATAGTTTGGGAATATATTCTATCTGTAGTCCAGGATACCTGTTGAGCTTCATTTGAAGTTTTATGGCTAATACCTGAAAAAGGTGAATAAAACATAACTGCTTTATATTTAAAGAACCTTCCGTCCCAGTACTGCAATTATATGAACCTAAATCTGTTTCCTATTCATTTACCTTATGAATAACCTACAACAAACTTATGAACAAGAAATGCCCCAGGGTAAGGAGACATATATAATGGTAGCTGTTCAACAAGCCCTCTGAATCTTGGTAGTGATTTAACCCCTTGTAACAGAGAATTTTCTGAATCCCAGATAATTTTTAAACATTAGACCAAGAAAAGAAAGCTATAACTGGCAGTGTGGGTAACGTAAGAACTGCACTAAGAGATTACATAATCAAAGAAACAGTAAATGAAACATTAACAAAGTGAAAAAATTTCCAGAAAGATATGGTGGTATGCATGAACTGTGGTAGCACTAAAATAAAGTTTATTATAAATCCCATACGGAAATTGAGATAAAAACCTAACAGTGCCAGATGAAACAGTGTGTACAAACTGGGATTTCTGCTGTTTTTATTTGCCATAAAGCTAAATGGCTTTGTCAGATTCCTACATTCTTATGTTTCCTATAGGGAGCCTGGGTAAACAGCCCTCACCAGACTGTTTCTGTGTTCTACTTATCTCTTCCTGTAATGTATCAAGTATCCTCAGTTTCCACTGCAGGAGGCGCTCAGTATTTCACAGGGTTGAGCATTAAAAGCATCATATATTTAGCTCTGGTTGAGCCCCCACTACTCTTCTTATTAAAAATTTTTCAATAGAAATAGTACTGGTACCAGCTGTGTAAAATGGGGGTTGGGGGGGGACAATAAAAACCCTTGCTTTGTCTCATCCTGCATCTGGTTTCTTCTGGAGAGAAGCTCTTGTATTCAGTGAGTGCATGACCAGGCCATTTGTCTGAAGGCCAGTTTTTGTTCTGGGCTGGCAGAACCCAGCATTTTTGTAGGCTTCCCCCCCCCCCCNCCCAATCACTGCAGCTGCACCTGGCAAGAAGAAACAACCCACAGTCTAAAAAGCTCATTCGAACAATAATGTCTGCTTCTCTCTTGACAGGTTAATTAATTGCATTCCATTATATTTTGTGTGTGCTTTTGGATGGTTTTAGTACTTTTATTTCAAGTGTGTTTCCCAGTAGAGTTTGAAAAGGCTGATGCATTTTCTGCCTGTCTGTCGATTTAGATGGTGCTTAATACATAAAGAAGAGAGGGAGAGGAAAAGTGAGAGAGAGACAGAGTATGCATAGGGTATTACAGCTGGAAAATCTAAACCAGGAAACACTGAACATAATCCTGCATGGTACAAACTGAAGAAACATCTGTTTGAAACTTTAAAGTATAAGGAAGCGAATCATTAATGCTAGCCAAATAGAAAACTTTTCTTGTTAGATATTCGTAAAAAGTAATGTCCCAGTCTACCATGTACATTTTTAATGCTTGAGCATTGTTACTGTGTTAGGTGGAAATCGGCCAAGAAAGGTATTCTGTTTCACGGTGGGTGAATATATTTCAGAATACGGGATTCACTCCAGTATAAAACAATTTCCCACGTTTTCAAAGTTTCTCATAAAATGGAATGAAAATTTAGGACAGTTTCTTTCATAGTTTGCTGGACATACAGATACAAGCTTGGCTTCTCATTGGACTGCCAAGAAGGCTGTCAAGGGGCGAGGTGGTAAGTCGGCTGGTTTTCAAAGTATGTTGTTGGATCGGAAGAGTCTGCTTTCAAAACAATTTCGACGGGGCAGTATGTACCAAAAAGGGGGGGGGGGAGAGATGAATGGGAATTTATTTTACCAAGTCTTTTGCACAAGGTTGTATGACATCTGTGACTCACATGGTAGTAAAAGGGGGATTTGGAAGTGAGACCATAAATTATTGTTATTGTTGTTGATTGTTTTGGTGCTTCACAAATACAATTTAGAAGTAGGAACAGTTCCTGTCTTCTGGGAGAGAAAGGATGGTGAAGAAATACAAGAGAATATATTCCCATCCCATAATACTATACCATTCCCTGTTTTAATATAGAGAATGATTATGAAAGATGTTTGATCAACAGTGTTGCACATGAAGTCTTTAATGAATATTTATGAATATAATGAATAGATGTCTTGTGAATTATGGCAGTGCAAATTATTTTGCCTATCATACTGGAACAGCAGTAGTTTTGACTTCAGTTAAGTATTAGTCTTTCTGGTCTTAGCATCTCAAGAGTCATTCCATGATGATTTTATAGTCTTTTTTTGGTGCTCACTAGGAACTGAAATGGGATCATGATTATGGCTGACTGGAAAACAAAAATTTTCTTTCATGAAACATTTAGGGTTTTGAAGCCTGTTGTCTTTCTGTGTAACCCTTTGGAAGGAGAGGGAAGATGTAATCCACCTCAGTCCAACACTCTAGTCTGGGACAGGCATGTACTCAGTGGAGACTCGAATGTAGTTTTTCATTTCCCATGCGATCACACTAACCCCCAGCTACTGACTATATTGCTGGGAAACCTTTTGTGTGGGGGGAGGGGGGGGAGGAAGGGAGTGGAATAGAAATTCAGTCCTGAACAAGAGAAACTGGGATTCATGCTGAAAATTTTGTGAACAGTTTCTCTGTGAATAATGATGGCCTTTCATCTCTTGGACTGCGTTATGTTGGAAATTAAAATAGCAGCATGATGATGAGCTAGAACTAAGAGACTTGACCGCACATTAGGATTTTTCAAACTGGAACATTTCCAGAGGTTGTATAACACCTCCCTATGTCTTCCCACCCAAAAATATGTTGACACTTATGGGATGAAGAAGTTTGACAGTTTTCAGTATGCTTGGAAGATCCATTCCAACAGAAAATTTTTAAAAACAGAAGTCCCATATTCATATGTTAAGACTGTCTTGTATAAACAGGGAAACATATCAATGTCCACACTGTGCATAAATGAAGATATTATTAGAAGTGTGTTATTCATATGCAAGTGTGTGGGTTTGGAGAGTATGTGTCATATGGCCTGAGACAGAAGCTTTGTCTACACACAAGAATTTTGCCAGTGAAAGACCCTGTATGCCATACACTGTGCAGCCCTTCCAAATGCTCTCAGTAATGTGCAAAAGTAATGTGCAAATGCATTGGAGTTGCTAAGTACTGTATCAGTCACTCCTTTTGTTTACTGCTATATTTAATACCAATGCAGAAAGTATGCTCTAGCACTGAGGGTTCAACTGGTTTCACCTGTGCAAAATGGCCTCATAAACTTCTATTCTTGTTGACAGAAAATTTTCATTAGCTTCCAGTTCTATAAATTGTTGCATTTTTATCCACAATGTTAAAGACTCTTTTCCAGTGTGGTTCTGTCTTGGAAAGCAACTTACAATTATGCCATCACATGAATGAAGCAGATACAACTGGGCATATTTAGATCATAAGAAAAAACAAACCTAAGTCAAATGGGTCTACCAAAACACCCTAAGTTATAACTGGATGTCATTAACTTTACAGGAATTTTTCATTGCATCTAGCTATGACAGAGAAATCAGAGGCCTGAAGGTCTAGGAACTCCCTGAGACATGTGGGAAACAGGTTATTTCTATCCAGATTTCAACCATTTTCATCTCCTTTGTATATGAGGGATCTAGAAATAGGGGTTTTTTTTGACACTGAGACATCTGGAACAGTGTTGTGGCCTCAGAGCTGCCTGCCCTTGTTGTGGCAAGATGGAAAGCTCAAGATCAAGAAGCAGTGGAGGGAACTGGAATCCAAAATCCCTGCCCGCACGATACAGATGATATCATGGATCATTCTGGAGGACTTGAACTGGGTCAATGAGAAATAGTCTGTGCAGGAGGGTTTCTTTGCTGTGAATTTTTCTTTATCAAGTAGTGCCTCTCTTCGTTGTATTCCTCTGGAGAACAGGGGGAGTGGATTTGCACAGTTGCTACTGTTGTGAAATAAGATGACTGTAGTTTCTTGCAGTTGTAAAAATCCCTTTTGTAGCAACATTCTTCCACTTACTCAGTGTACATGCTACTGCCACTTTCGGTACCTTTGGGAGTCCTGTAGCATACTCATCAGTGGTCACTCACTGTCTCTCCCTAGTGATCAAAGTTATAATTGCTTTGAGAGGCATGCACAGAGGTTGCCTGTTCTAAACATGGAGGTCAAACACAATGAATTATAGGAATCTGTATTTGAACAGAAAATGGCAAAACTAAATAAGACATAACATAAGCTATAAACATATAACATATGGTAAACATTGCATACATATTTGTCACGCTACAAAGGTTCACGATATTTTTTGAGCTGTTCATGTATTGAGACCAGGCAAACTACCTGATTGGCTGGGATAATATTTACCTTATAGCATGTTCTTTAGTAGAGGAAAACAGCCTTTTATTTCTAAAATGGAGATGAAAGAAGATGACCTCTCCCTGCTGTGTGCTGCAAACCAGAAAAAACTCTCCGGTGCATTCAAGTTATTTCTGTTTTCTCCCAGTCTTTCGGGGTCATCAGATCATCAGTCTCTTAATGTGTCTCTGCTCTAGCTTAGCAAATTAATCCTGCAAGATATAACTTTATGTTAGACTGTTTTAGTGAACATCATCTCTCCTGCTTGTTTTAGTCCAAAAAAATTAGTGACTAGTTAAATAAAGGGTGGCATTTTAATGCTGGTATTATCATACTGAATACCTTAAGGGACAGAGAGTCTAACAGTTAAGAATCCTTTGTGAGTAGCAGACAATATTTTTGTTAGGAATTAGGTGGCTGTAGAGAATGCAGTCACCATCAACATCCTGCTAATCTTTTGTTTTTGTTTTCTGTTTCCCCAAGAATTACCAGGGCAAATCTCATTAGACACCAGGGAAATGGGTTTTCATTCAACTCCAGAAGAAGAAAACCATCTGGAAAATTTGAATGAAATGGCATATCTGCATTTTCTACATCTTGAACAGCAGAAGGGTTAGAGTAGGTGAACTGATGAGAAAGAGCTGAAGAAATAAAGTGAAAATTAAAGCTGAGCCTGCCACTAGACTTCTCTGCTTGTATGTTGTTAAATAAAGTTGTATTTCTTGGCATGTATCACTTTGTCAAGATGTTGTATGACTGTCAGTGATATGTAAACAAAGAGAATTTATTATCCTTCAAATCGGAACTGCAAAGCCCTAAATAAAATCACAGAGTTCCCCAAAGCCCAGCTTGCTCCTCTATAAACACCATCAGTGACTGGCCTCTGCTGGTATGTCCCCTGCATATTTCAGCAGTGACGATACTTGTAAATCCGTGTACAAGCGACCTGCTCCTTATCTAAGGGAAGTATACGGATAGACATAACCAGTCTTGAAGGAAATGTGCTAGCAGTAAATATCCCACGTAGACCTGAAATGGGAAATGGAAACTGAAAACTGTGCCTCTGTGCAACATTGCATGCCACTCCTTTTGCAGATTAAGTTTACAAACAGACTAATGAGCGAAGTCTGTCTAGTGCTGGCAGCAGTTGCAATTCCTTCTCTCAGAGTTCCCAGTCTGTGAATAATCAACAGCAAAGTCTCAAGTCATGTCAAGAAACATTTTCTGGCTGTGGTCTTCACCACAGAAACTATCCCTGGAGAACTGTGCTCACTTAATGCAAAACTTACACTACGAGCTACAAACTTTGTCTTTCATTGCTGTGTGAGGATCATTTTAAAGATAGCAGCTCAAACTAACCCAAACTAGCCCGAAATGCTAGTTGCATGGAGCAAGAACGGTCCCAGACATCTCAATAGCATATTGACTTTGAAACATAAGTGATAATATAGATACTGCTGACTGCTTTACTACAGATGAATTTTAGTCCTCCAAGAAATTCAAATGTTTATACTAAGTTTAAATTACTTCCTACATCCGTGTGGAGAATCTAATCAAAAAGATTATTGAATAGATGCACTGTACATATTCTACTAATGAATTCCCATAAGTAAGCTATTAATGTAAGTTAAAAAATAAATAAATGAGGTTTAGAATCACTGGAAAAAGGATAAAGATGTTTATTTTTTGAATTACTGTTATACCTCTGAAAGAGATGGAGTCATTGTACTAAGTAGAAGTATGGCAGATAGACAGTACCTTTCCCAAGCAATTTTATTATTCTGAAGCCTGCCAGGTTGGGACAAACACTCTTGTCAATCTCAGCACCTTATGGTTCTGAAGGAATAAATACTGTGGTGGATTGTCAGGTTTAATAAATGAATTCATTCCTTGATTCTCCTGAGATTAACAAGGCAAATTCCATATGGTTCCCCTTTGCTGCTAGCAAACTCTCACTCATCAGTAACAAACTCTTGAATAAAGAAATTTTCAGCAGAATGATGGCCTGTGCACAATATCACTGGTATTTGTTGTTACGCTAATTAGTCCAATCCTGAGTATAAGGATAAGTGTCAGCCCTTTGGGCAAACTGGCGATAAAGCTGTAAGAGAATGTTTAAGCTAAATAATACTGGCAATGTAGATGCCTTTAATGGGAATACATTTGAATGGTGCTGTATGCAGCTTCACTGCTAATACTTGCAATAGCTTAGAACATAATCTGTGTACTGAATACAATGTGTGAATTGGATTTTGAAATACTCATAGGGACAGAGGGCTGGAGGAGCCTCTTGTATCATTCAGTCCAGTTCTCTGTTATCACAGGCCCAGTGTCATATAATGCCTCTCATAAATCTGTGTAATCTTTTTCATAAACTTAAACATGCTTCTCCCAGGATCTAGAGGAGGGACTTGAACTATCTTTTGTCTGAAGTCAAGTGTTTGCATTGAACAGGACAGCAATGCAATCTGAACGTCACAGTCTTCTGATCATCATAACAACTATGCTACTAGAGGCTTTTCTCTTTCTTATGTTGCCCTTTCTTAGTTCACTTGAACTGTCACTTCTGCACCCCTGTTTACAGAGGTAAATTGAATTTTAATGTATTAAAAACTGCATGTAAACTACATATTAATTTTGGCCTTTCTTTAGGAGAACCTTCAACAGGATTCTGGGCAACTAGTTGGACCATAAAGTCAGAAGTGAGATCTGAAAAAATAAGGCATATGTATGAAATAAACTTATCTTGGATGATGTGCTTGGTTCCTGAGAGTCCAGATAAACTTAGCTGACTATTGTTGCAATGAATAATTCAGTGCCTCTAAATTTAGCTTTCATCCATGTGACTGTGTTGTGAGTTGGGAACACGTTCACATACACCATGCAGAGGAGCTTAAACTTCTCTCCCTTTCCCCCTCTCATAAAAGACCCTTCTGACCTCAAACTGTTCTCCAAGTGCATCACTATTTAAGTTGTACCAGAATGTTAGGGTGCACAATTCATCAGTTTAGGTATCTCAAAGATTTTTTTTACCTTGAGAGACTTTTCAGTGGCTTCTGTGAGATCATGGAGGAATTCCAAAGGCACTGTGTTGTCTGATCTAGGGAAAGGTTAGAGCTGAGATATTGTTTTTATTTTATAGGAAGTCCAGTGTTTTGATGACAGAAAGGCATAAATCTTCATCTGAAAAGAAAATGTTTTAATTTTATTAGATGGTAGATTTGTTTAATTAAGGTCAGCATTTGTCCTGTGCTCCCTTTCTCCTTCCTGGCATCTAGCTAATGCGAGGGTGGAAGGCTTCAGATGCAGAGTGAGACAAGGTCTGGAGAAAGAAGTAATGCCTTTCATTAGACTAACTAATACAGTTGGAAAAAGCAGATGAGTTTGCAGGCACGTGTGCCCTTCAAATATAAAAGTCACAGAAACCTCACAGGTACAGTAAGAGTGTAGTGGCATAAGAATCTTGATGAGGTTGTGACTGGAAGCTCAGAGCGGCTGGACCAGGAGCCTGTGGTAGGTAGAGCCTGAAGACTGTGGAAGAGGAAGTTGCATTTGGAGATCAAGGAAGGGGAGAAGAGAAGGACTTGAAGAGCCTCCACAAATGTGGAGGGAGGCAGAAGGATAAAGAGACTGAGACCAGGGGACAGAGTTGGCTGAGCAAATAAACTGGGACAAATAACTAGGGCAGCATGTGAAGTAAAGGCTGAGCCTGGAGACAGATCCTGGAAGAAGGGGCTGGAACGGTGAGGGCCTGGAGGGTTGAGGGGAGGCGCACTAGTGGCTGCACATGGAAATACGGAGTGGTTGGAGATGCAGGATACGGATACAGAAATAAGGCAAGGGTGGGGAGCTCAGAAGAAGAAAGGGGAAAGGTGGCTGGAACTCTAATCCTGAGGAATACAGCTGGGATTGAGAAAAGAAATGAAGGACAGAGAAGAGGCAGTATCAGGGCAGGGGCAGTCTGCAAACTAAACAGCAGAAAAGCTCAAACTGTTAACAAATGGAAAAAAAAAAATCTGTGGTCCGTAGAGGTTTTTCATGTCAAAGCCGGGGAACTTGAGAGTCTCAGCACTGTGTGCTGCACCATGAGTCAGTTCAGACTACTTCCATTACTGGCTGCTGTGTTAGTGCACATGGCAGAGGGGTTGGTCGTGTGTGCTGGGTTGCAAGGTTCTGCATCTGTGACAACTCCTGTAAGAAGCCATATGATGGAGTTTCTGGGTTCCTTATTTGCTTTTATTAAACCTAGATCACTACACACAACCTGCTGCATTGAAAGCTTGTCATTAAGACTGCCATGCCAAGTAATAAAGATTTAGGCAATGCTATAATCAGGGTTCATGTAATTAATTTTCAATTGTGTAATAAGGACTGTATCCTAACCCATGCACCCCCACCAGGGCAGAGTAGAGGTTGCTTCATATAATCTCATTGTAGGCACTTCCTAACTTTTAAGTGCTTGACTTTGCATTTTTTATAATGTTCTTTTAATGAAGCCTTTCTCTATGTGTTTAACTAAATATAGATTACATTAATCTGCACTGAAAGAAGACTATTTCATCTCTCAATATTTTAGCCTGAAGCTGTTAAGAATCTGTTTTCTTATTCCAGACTGGCCTTCAGCAGCATAGAGAGATGAATTTTAATCTCCATTTCCATTCCGTACTTTATTCTCTTCTAACTGCCAATAAGGGTACCAGTTAATATCATCTATATTGTATTTCAGTGCCGTGGCTATGAAGAATTAAACCAATGCTGCAGTACAAGGAAGAAAAAACTTCTAGTCAAATGAGACCTAGTAATCAGGTGTTTGAAGGCTGTAAATGCTTTTGAACATCTTGGAGATGGCTCTCTCTCTTCAATTTTTAAGATGTAGTTTGGCAATTTCCATTCCAGTGCTTGCAGTACAAGTTTTATTATGTTGTACAGGAAAGATGCAAGCTCAGAAAACTTGTAAATAGTTCCAGTATGTTTTGATTAGGTTGTGGTTAGCAAAAAAAGGTTATATGGTTTGATTATAAGGCTTCTCTGGTGAAAGCTAAGATTGTGTCTATTAAAAATCTTAATGGATGTCAAACCTCATACTCGTAACATTTTCTAAATTTGTCAAAGTGTAATTTTGAATTATGTCATCAGACTTGCTCTAAGTGAGAGAAAAATTAGACATAAATGACTGTGAGTGCTTCAATGAGAAAGATGATAGGGCACAAAATGTTTCTGTAACTTTAATGGACATAAGATTTATGGACTAGACAAACTACAGCATAATAGATTTTTCATGAATTTGTCTTCTACTTAAGGACTTCTCTCTTTTCTTCATTTGTCTGCATAGTTGTGAAAGTCTATGAATAATAAATAGTATTATACTGAATACTTTTCCCAGTTTTGACCCACTGAGCCAAATAAAACCAGTCAAGTGGGGAAAGATACTGTGTCTGTCCTGTTTCAAGTTGCCAGGTCCCAGAGCCTAATCTCTGCTGTAATGGTGCGAAGAGCGGGTATTCTAGGGCAGGAAAATAAAGCATGCAGAGAGTCTAACTTAACACAGCATGTAAATTTGGGATTGTCTGAAATGGGTCCTTCAAAATCTGCCTTTTTCAGCCATTCAATGAGTTTTAGCTTGTTTTTGGAAGATGCTCCTTTAGTAATAAGAAACCTCTGAATGTCTGATACCAGAACCCAGAACACTGACTGAGAGAATTCTTCTATTTCTTACCTTTCTCTTAACTCTAAGAGGAGCATGCATTGTGTTTTTGGAGCTGTTGGAAATTTTTTGCCTGTTTTAGTGCATAGATCTATAACAATGTTTAATGAATGAGTGATAGTGGTTTGCTTATCAGTCCATGTAACCATGCAGACATTTTCAATAAAGTGAGGTCAAAATGAGCCTTGCTGATGCCTTTTAAAAAAATAATTGCTGGAATGGAAATGCCAAGTCTAGCTAAAAACAACTGGCTGTAAAACCTAGTATATTTCTGGGATAGTCACAGCTCAGAAAGACCGTAAGTAAAATAAGCTTGATAGATTCAAGTGGATGAGAAAAGAAAGCTTCTGGAGCAGTGCAATTACTTTTTAACCAGAAGGTCTGTTGCATCTTCAGGAGTAAAAAACATAGGCAGTGGGCTGTATGCTGTGTGTTGGTTGTTACATGTTTGACTTAGCCTCTCAAAGCAACAACAAAGTCAAATAATTTTGGTTTGTCCAAGGTGAAATGGCTCTGGTCATTTGGGAAATTAATAACTCTCATGGAAATAAGCCAATTAGGGATGGTGTCCAGGGGATGTGCAGGAATGTCGTAGACAGCAGATCCGTGTTGTCCCTGGGACTCCCATCACACAAACTTTTGACCCACCACTGACATGCACTGTTACATCTTCTTTCCAGCTGCACAGCAGTAGCAAAATTATCCGTGTTGAGCGGCAGAATATATGTATATATTAGGATAAGTTTGTAAATTGGTTTTTGATCCTTTGGGAAGATGTATGTCATTTAAATGCAATTAAAATAAAGCAAAATTTATAACACTCTATTTCTTTATGATGTGCTTTAAAATGTAGATTTGTTGAGTCAGATGTTTATCTGGTGTAGACTAGTGTCAGGCTGCTGATTTACCTGACAGCTGAGTTAGAGCAACTTAATTGTGGAACTGGATTTCTGAATATGAGCAGGGGCATTCATAACCTTTTATTTGTGCTCCAGCTGGTAATGAAAGAAAACTGCTTTGTGAGACTATAACAAATGGGAAGAGAATGAGCAAGCAAGAGAACATTTGTGTTCCCACTACTATATACAGATGGTAGCCAGTCTGAACTTGTAAATACTCTCACAATATAAATCTTTGCATAGCGTATTACTGTCTATCCTATATGCAGTTCTTAAACAGTATATCAATAACAGTGTATTAATATATGGAATTTTTCATTTAAATATGACTGTGTGTAGAATTGTAACAGCAGAATGTTAACCATTAAATTGAATGCCAAATAATGTTAACTGGAGAGAGTACAAAAGAGAAAGAACTGTGCTGGGGATTTAAAAACAGGAGGCTATCCAGATGAAAACTAAAATATTAGCAAGAGCTCCACCAACAGTGTTTTCTATTTTTCTAGCATTTTCTTGTTTTTCCCTTGAAGATTTCATTAAAATGCTATATCTATATCTATTCTTTAATCTTTGGAGAGTGATAATATGAGAGATTATGATTTATGAGTGATAATGCAAAATGGTAGTGCTGGCCTATTTGGCTTGAGTTTATATTTCAAATTCCAATAGTTTGGTAAGTGACTACTGATGGTCTTTGGTTTCCTACTCAATATACCCAGATGTAATGCACCAAACATATCACAGCATAAAAACATCCATGACTTTTCCTTTTTTTTCTGACTGGAATAGTAATCTACTAAGATGAGCTTGTACTTTGGGAAGAATAGCAACTTTGAGAAATTTGAACTTTGAGTCTTGAAGAGACTGATCTGTTTGGTGAGATGTTGGAATAGCTTCTATCTTTGGTAGGGTTTGTGTAGAATGAACTTTAATATTTAAATTTCACTTGAGCAGAACATTAAGCAATACAAGGAAGCAAGATCATCAGAAGAGCTCATTCTGAATTCACATTATAATTTTAGCAGTCTCCTGATACCCAGATGAATTTAAACGGAGGGGGAAAAAACCCTTTTTGTTAAAAGCAGAAATGAGAACAATCCATCAAATCTAAACCCAGAGACAACTTTCTCTGAAGCTGGAGGTGATACCTAATTCTATGATTTTGTTCCACAGCTAGCTGCTGCTCATTAGAATGGAGCATGTCACGTACCTTACGAATACAGTTTCTTTTTCTGCTTGCATAATATCCATACTTACAGTTTCTTGAATTCCCATAGTACTGGAGTTTACTGAAATTCTTTTGCCTTTTTTTTTTTAGACTTTGGCTTTATATAGCTAAACAGCTACAAAACTTGATTAAAAAAAATCAGCATTGCCAGTTAATTGTGATAGATCAGAAATAGTACATGACATTGGCTTTGTTGCCTGTTTGATTGGGTCTCTCTCCTAGAGAATTGGGGGGATTCAAAAAGTAATTGGAGGTTTGAATTCCTGGAAGAATAAAAACGACTGATAGAAACTGTTACATGACAAATATAAGGAAAATCTACATGAACAGAGACTTTTCTGCCCTGAATCTTGAGAGAGGAAAAAGTAGATATTAGATTATAATGTTTATGATGGGAATGATTAAAATTAATTTTGATATAACCTCTGTCTTATTCTAAGGTTATTTTTAATCAAGACATAATGTGGATCAATCAGTTTTAGAATACATATGAAGAAAAATCTTGTTATAAAATACAATTTCGTAATTAATATATCTGATCAAATTGTCACAGTTAGTGAGATTGGATGTGTTTAGTGCATAGATTATTTCCACTTCTACTTCTGTAGTCTGGGGGTTAAGTGGGATGAGCAAACGGAATCAGTTATTTTTTCAAATAATTGGTATCATATTCAGAACTATGAAAAGATGAAAGTTAAAGTAACAAATGTAAACAGACATCACTGGAAATGATTCTTAAATCTCCAAAGTATGGAAATTTATTTTTGATTTTTCAAAATGACCATGGTATTAGGAAAAAATATTGCTTTCCTTTTAAGCATTTTGCTTTCATTATTCAGCAGAAAAGTTACTCTGTGTTTGAGCATTCTTTTGAGCATGAATGCTCTGGTGGGAAAATGAAGAACTCATGAGAGTGGAGATCCCCCCAATGCTTGTTTTGTTCAGGAAAAGTTAAGAGTCATTCAGTAAACTCTTATATTTTGCAATGAAAGCAGAATTTTGGCTTCAATAGCAAGCAAACCTTCAAATTTGGTTTCTTTAAGAAATAATAAGCAATTTCTTTTTTTTCTGTCTCCCTATGATAGTTTTATTAGTCTAATAGGCCTGATGAGGGTATTATTCTTTTTTAAATTGTTTTAAATTCGAGCAACATGTACAGGTGATTACTGCTAGATTTATGTATCAAGTCTCATAATGTGTTTGTGAAGATATTTATTTAAAGAGACTTTTTCTTAAAGTCAGCACTGTACCTGCATTAGAGAATATAAAATGTTGTATTTCCAAGGGCTTATTAAATATTAAGTAGTTTTCTTTTTCTGTAGTCGAGTGTATCAAGGGCAAGCCTTGTAAGTCCTCCAATGAAATTCAAATGAGCAACTGAACCTTAAAAGCTGCTACTGTATACTCATGTTAGAAAATATACCTTACACAGTGAGGGGAGTTGAAGGAGGAGGTTATTGAGATCCAACCTAGAATAAATTGTATCCAGACAGGATACAGGATCTTTCTGAGAGAATACTAAAATGCTGTGATAGATTTTATTCAAAAGTTAACTATCAAACAAAACGTAAGGATATTAACAACAACTGACAGTGCATTAACCACTTACCTGACTGTGTCCTGTCCATCTTGGAATACAAATACTATGTAGAAACAGCATGTTTTAAGGAAGAGGAAGGGACAAAGCATGTCTTGAATATGGAATAGTGAATATGAATCTGATTTTATGATTATGAATCGCACAACTGAGTATGAGGATCAATTTCTTGATCTGTTGCTGATTTATGTGGGCTATGTCTAAGCTGGTAAACCTTAAAATAATTGAGGCCATGCCCTGATTCCATTACAGGACAAAAGCAAGGTGTGCACCATTACTATGTCTTGGTTTGCACTGGAAAGGAAACTTGGACAGGTGGGCTAGATGTGAGTCACAGCATCCTCTGACCGGGTACCTTCTTCTCCTGTGAAATCGAGAGATCGCCTAAGAGACCATTGTCAGGTCATTTGCAGCCAAGGTTTTTAAAGTGACTCTAATTTCTCTGAGGCACTTTAGGAGCTATGTGCAGATAAAGCATGTCATTGGATGGATGAAAGTTCTGATAATCCACAAATTGTTCAACTTGTATTCCTGAAACTGGCTGTTATTTGAAATTGCTTTAAACTCTGAGCAGCTCTTCCACATGGGACACACATCAAAATAGATATCGTAAAGTTATCTACCTCCTAGCAGTTATCTGCAAGCATCTACCACTTGTTTTAGGTTTGTGCACTTCACTAAAAAACAAGGTTGTGGATGATTAAACCAGTTACCATGAACCTTAGTAGGATTCAGCAACAGAACTTGGCTGATGAGCTCATCAACAACAGAAACTGGGAGCTGGAATTTGTACCAGCTTTGCCTGAAATGTGATGCTTACACACATGAACAAAAGGTTTTTTTGCATTCAAAATGTGAGCAGAGGGAATTGTCAGCCTACTGAGAGCTTTAACTACTTAATGAAGAACTTTCTGCATGCTTTGTATTACATACTCAACATTTTCATTTTCCGTTTAACTGTGCTCTCTCCAGTCCAAATGCATTAAAAATTTTCTTAATTCAAATAATTTCTGGAAATGGCTGGTTTTGGTGCCACTGGACTGTCTATACAACCATTCTCTCACTTAAGAACATTTTGCCCCCAGAGAAAAGAAGAAAACCTAAGAGAAGAAAGGCAATTTTATCTTGCCCATTGAAACAAACAAGAAAGCTATTTTTGGAAAGCTGTTAAGAAATGAGAAAATAATCATAATTATTAAGATCTTATTTGAGACTTTTTCTTCAATTTTTTTTTCAGTGATTTAAGCCATGTGCTTGGGTCAAATTCTTTGGTATAAAAGAGGAGATCAAGGTAATTGTTTTGTTGTACACCAAGGCTGAATTTGTCTTACAACTGGTCAAAACCTAAGTTTTCAGACCTTCCTGCAATGAAGGGTTGCTAATGATTCAAACAAAAAATTGTCTCTTTCTGTAGCCTTTCTCAAATGATGATCCGTCAGTCTCCTTTTAGATTTGTATGCTTCATGGAAAATAAGGGTTGTGGATGGTGCCTCAATTATAGTGAACATTAGTAAGACTCAGGAACAGAACTCTGCTGGTGACCCCATCCACAAGAGAAGCTGGGAGTTTGAATCTATACCAGCTTTGTCTGAAATGTGGTGGTTACTCACATGAACAAAACTGGGTGTGGTTTTTTTGAGTCTCATTGCCTTCAAAATGAGAAGATGGAATTAGGATGAAGCAGGAAAATAGCAGAAAGCAAGGCTAGCGTGTGAGTTTTAACTCAGTTTCTATCATTACAACTGTTAGTGAAAAGGTTGATAGATTCTTTTCAACCTGTTGTCTGATCTTGTGTAGTACAATATTAAGGAAATGACTTTATTAATATAAAATAAAACCTTAAGCTCTTTCTTTTTATTGAGAAAATGCTCTTTCTTACATTGGCCACCATTTTCATTTTTTTCTGAACCTTCTGATTATTGCAATAACATTGTAGGTCTTTCATGTGTATGCGGTTTCATTGTGATAGGTGCTGTACAAACTCTGTCTGTAATGTCCTGATGCCAGGAATTTACAGCCTAAAACAAGATAGAACAGGAGATACAAGGAGTAACAAAAAAGAATGAGTGCCTTTGCTCAAAATCTGTGACATATATGTAGTTGTGTTCAGAGGTAAATGTGTACATCTCATTGTTTTATACTGCTATGAATGGAAGTCATAGGATTATCAAGAAATCTATCACCAGATTTAGACATAACTGTTTTTTCTCGTCTTTCTTTTTTCATCTATTTCTTTTTATAACCTCTGAAAGATGCTTGCCATCAGGATGTTATAACAGGATACTCAGCTGATCTTGAAAATGACTGAATGTTTTTCTCCTGTAGGAATAATAAAGTGTCCTTGAATGTAGGTTCACAGTTAAAAACTCTTAGCTTCTTTGTTGAGCATCAAGCAGACTGCGGCCTTTCACAGTGTCAATATTATACATAATAGTAATAAAAAGCTTGTCAGGCAGTTCTACCTGTAACTAATCCCATGCTGTTTGGTGATTATGGAAAGAATCTGAACCAGAGAGGACACTTTTGCTGAAAAACAGCCCCAAAATAGGTGCTGTACTAATTATTTACCTACTACTAGATTCATTGTATTGTTGAATGCTCATATAATCTTTATTATTTCAAAGTTTTTGGTAAATTTGGTTTTTGGCTAGGTTGAATGTAATTTTTTGTTTTTCTCAGATGAAAAACATTCATAGTGACCTGAAATAAACAGACGTGTTACTTCTAGAAAAGTATTTTATCTATTAAAAATCCTCACCCAAATTGCAAAATATAGCATGATTTAGCTTCAGTGATCCTTAATCTCCACACATTCGTTTGCCTTATACCCTCTTGCACCATATAAAAAGATGCTGGAAGGTGCTGTCATAGCATCCCAAGGGTCATTCTTAGTCCACTGTTGACTTAGAGTCTAATAGATTGTCTGTCCAAGTCATGCAGAGTATTTGCAAAGGTCTGCTGAGATTAATTCACTTAGGTTATATAAATCTGTTTGTGTTTGCTGACTGTAGCTGTCTCACACAGGACTAGGGCTTGTGTGTTTATACTGGTGTCAGGTGCCAGGAAGAAATTAGCTATGAACGTGCAGCAGTTTTGTAGTTAAGGCAAAGGCAGAAAGCCTACTTGGTAAAAATCAGCTAGATGGATTGTTTGCTTAGCTTGCGGCAAAAAATTCAGAGTGGATGATAAGAGTTGTTCAGTTCAGTCCCTGCGTCAGTCCCTTCTGAAAGGTATCACATTTAGAGCATTTGTAATTGAAGGGCTTGGTGTAATAACTTAGTTCCATTGATTGGGAAAAGGAAGCCATAAACAAGCCACAAATGTCTGATATAGACATATTAGACATATGTTAAGATATATGTTTTTTAGATGGATAGATACAGCTTGTCACTCTGAATATAATATATCTACCAGGCCCTCATTGCAAATTTGAACTTGTTGCACAGAATGAAAGCAATTCTCTCTATAGGTTGTATAGACAACATTTTGTCACCTAACTAATGTTCTGTGTTAGGAAAACACAGCCATGCCAGCCCAAACGAACTATTGTAGCACACAATTCTAAATCTTGATTCAGTGATTGATTACCAAAATATACAAAATTGGCTTTACAATAAAGTTGCAGCCTGGATTAAAGTGACGGAATGGAGACATTCTTGCTTATGGCTGCCACTCTGTCTCCACTGTAACTAGATTTTTTTCAATGAGATTCAAGATGTTGATGTGGTAACATGCCAGCATCCTGCTGCTGCCACAGTTTCTCCTGTCTGTAGCACTGGGACCCAGAACCTAAGATGCCCTTTCCATTAGATGGGAGTGGAGAACATGATATTTTTTTCTACTTGCTGGACATTGTTAAGGTGCTCATTTTCAGGTAGGGGATTAGGAGATTAAGAAAATGAGACCCTGAGTGATTTGTAAGTAGTATTAAGACAAACATAAAGCACATTAAGTCTATTTACTAAAATAAATAATATTAAAAAAGGATGAAGAGCCTGCTTCATGAGTATAAATTAAGCTCTGAGATTTTTATTATATGTTTTTATTTTACTAACAAATGAACGTTTAAGATTATAAAAATCAAAGGCCAAGAGAGTTAGTCACCTGCTGCCATTTTGTTGTATTTCTGTCTTGATATCACACAATGGTCCAATTTCAAGCTGCTAGATGGGTAAGGAAGCATATAGGCACTATGATATTTTCAAAACCTGCTTAGGCATCATTTTGCCTCTTTGGGCCCTAATACCTTTGAAAATCTTCAAGTCTTTAGAAAGTCTGTTCAGGGGTGATAGTGGCTATGAAATGTCTGTTAAGTGGGAAATCCAGAATAACAAGCACATCTGAGAATACGTTATAAGTCCTAGCTCAGAGAGGCATTTAAACACATTGCCTATTCATGTACCGTGCAATCACTGTTGGAATGATAATATGCTGGTAAAATGTTGTCATTTAAAAGAAGATAATCATTTAGCAGAGGAGCAACTGCCCTCAAAACACCTTTTCGTTCTATGCGTTCTACTGGGTGTGAGGATTTTTATCTCACCCTCCAGCTGTTTGGCTCAGTGTTAATTTTTGTGAGATCCTGTCTTGGAAATTTTGTTTTTCTTCGGTGCTTAACTGTAACAACTTGACTTAAAGATCAAGTAGTACCTGTTTTTTAAATCCTTAACAATCCTAGGTAAGTGCTGTGGTGTCTCCAGATTAACAATATTTTATAGGTTCAAGTATTCTTACTAGAACACCCATATTTTGATTTCCTGGTTTGTTCAAAATGTCCTGGCTTTGTAATTTCAAAAGTAGGGCTGTGGTAGAGCACTCCTAAAGCACTGGTAAAGTTCTGCCGCCTTGTTCCAGATCCTGTATGTCCTAGATGTTTTCCATGAAATAGTTGTGTGCCTTTCTGAAAATGGGAGAAAGGAAAATGTCTTTTTCTAATCTTGTTGTCAGAAATGACTGGACCCATTTTTTGCTGGAACATAAACAAACAAGTAGAGGGAAAAACCCAGCACAGAGCACCCTGAGGTACCTAAGACAGAGAAGTGGTATAACCAAGTTTAACCTGAGTGGTTAAAATCTGACGTGATTAGAAAACATTTGAAGTTGTGTCTAATACTGGGAGACTGCTTCAGCCCCTGTGTTTTCTAGAGCTTTGCTTCTGAGCGAAGGCACTGGAGAAGCATGACGGTGCTTTTTGAAAAACAAGACAATGGGTGAAGGATGTTGATATATTAGCTTTTTGGGAAATGGTACTTGATTTCTCAGTCCTGGGTAAAAGTAGATAAAGTGCTGTTTTGCTAAGAAAGGCCCTAGAAGTGAGGACAAGTACATTAGGTTAACTTTTAGTCCTGCCTAGGAGTACGAGTGAAGATTTTCAGCAAAACTGTGGATGACTCTGAACTAGACAGGCTGTGCAACCAACTCTAGCTATAATGCCGAAGACATTTTCTGTCAGTGAGTATTCTGTGTCTGTGAATTATTGAAAATCCAAAGGAAACCTTCTATTTGGATCTGTTCCTAGGACACTTTGAGGTACCCTTCAGACCAGGTGTAAATTCCTGAACCATAATCTCAAGACCATTAGGATCAGCCCAGTTTCCCACTCTTCTCTGTTTGAGCAGCTGACAGCCTTAAATTTTGCTGTGGTGGGTATAAATGAGGGTTGTTCATAAGGTACCTTAAATCTGAATGGAATTCAGCTGACTTAGCATGGATTGAAGAATTTGTTGCCACTTTCTGAATGAGTTGCAGTCTGTCATGGTGTCCATCACCAAAATCTTCCCTGCTCACAGACTCTTGGCCTCATACTGTGTGGGAGCTGTCTGCTGTTCTCCTCTGGCCTGAATGCAAAGTTTCATGCGTAGAAATCTGTGAATAAATTGGGGAGCTTTTGGGATGAATCAGCATAAAAGTTATGATAATCGATGATTTATTGTTATTGTTGAAGATCTGTGTGGTTCTGATGTCTTTTTTTTCCTCTTTTTTTGCAGTTTATTGCTTTTGCTTCTTTATTCTTCATCCTAGTTTCGATCACAACCTTTTGCCTGGAAACGCATGAAGCTTTCAATACTATTATAAACAAAACTGAGCAGGTTGTCAATGGGACAGAAGCTGTTCTACAGTATGAAATTGAGACAGATCCTGCTCTGACATATGTGGAAGGAGTCTGCGTGGTGTGGTTTACATTTGAATTTTTAGTCCGTGTTGTTTTTTCCCCAAACAAACTTGAATTCATCAAAAACCTGTTGAATATCATTGACTTTGTGGCCATCCTGCCCTTTTACCTAGAAGTGGGCCTGAGTGGACTCTCCTCCAAAGCTGCTAAGGATGTGCTTGGTTTCCTCAGGGTGGTAAGGTTTGTGAGAATCCTGCGAATCTTCAAGCTCACCCGGCACTTTGTGGGCCTCAGGGTGCTGGGCCACACTCTGCGAGCCAGCACCAATGAGTTTTTGCTGCTGATAATATTCCTGGCACTAGGTGTTTTGATATTTGCTACCATGATCTACTACGCAGAACGAGTGGGAGCCCAGCCCAACGACCCATCAGCGAGTGAGCACACACAGTTCAAAAATATCCCTATCGGCTTCTGGTGGGCTGTTGTCACCATGACAACCCTCGGGTATGGGGACATGTATCCGCGGACTTGGTCAGGCATGCTGGTGGGGGCCTTGTGTGCTTTGGCCGGGGTGCTGACCATAGCCATGCCCGTGCCTGTTATTGTTAACAATTTTGGAATGTACTACTCCCTGGCAATGGCAAAGCAGAAACTGCCGAGGAAGCGGAAGAAGCACATCCCTCCTGCCCCTCAAGCCAGCTCCCCTACGTTCTGCAAGACGGACTTGAACATGGCCTGCAATAGCACGCAGGGGGACATCTGCCTGGGCAAGGATAACCAGCTGATGGAACACAACAGATCATCAGGTAGGACCCCACTGGAAATGCACGTCCTCTCAAAACGCTTTATAGACCAGTATGTTTAGTAGGTGTCAGAAAGCAGTCAGTCTTTCTGCAGTGAGCAGATATAGCTCCCACCCTTCTCCCCTCCAGTGTTTTCGTGTTCTTGTAGAGGACAAAATAGTTACAGTGATGTTCCCAATTCTATATGTAGCTGGTCTATACAGTTTTGCTTGCTCTGTTGTGAATGCTTTCCTGCTGATGATATCAACCTTTTTTTTTGCCTGTTGTTTGTTGTGTTGTATGGATGTTTCTTGTTTTTCTGCATGACTGTGACAATTTGAACAGCCACCGTGTCCCACCCTGTTGAATTCCACGGTGTTTTGCCTCAGTGTTTGTCTCTTGTATCAGCTTTGCCTATGCCACATAGTGGGCTGTTAAACAAGATCCTAAAAAGAAGCAGCCACTTACAAGGAACAGGTGCTTTACATAAAAAGCCCAGCACTCAAAGGAAATAAGAAGAAATTCTCTTTCCGGCTTTCTTTCCATTTGGTTCTGTTTCCCTGGCAAGAAGAACCTCCTTCATCTGTGTTAGATGAGACATTGCATGGTATTTACTATTAATTTGATGATAATAGTAAAGCTGATGTAAAGTTTGTCAAGGAAAATGAAAATGGCAATCCCCAGCAACATCATCATTACTATCAGTGTTGATTTTTATGATTTGTATTACCTTAACTCTTAGAGCCCCAAATCATGGACCTGGACTGTTCTACACTAATTTCTGTGAAAAAACTTATCAAATGACAGCCTCTGCCCCTCCAAACCACTGCCCCAAATTCCATATCTCTTGAAATTAAAGAGAGAAGTTTATCTTACAGTAGAATTGAAACAAATTTGTAGCAGCAAGGATTTTTGTTTGTTTGTTTATTGAATGTATTTATTCTTAAGCCAAACACAGTATGATTACAAAGCTCACGGACCAGTCATTAGGCTCCTAATGGAAAGTTGTTAAATGATAATAAGACCTCCAAAAAACAATGACTGGTGTAATTCAGTAATTTAAATTTATTTTTTAGAAAGAAGAATCTGGAAAATCTGTCTCTGATCAATATCCTTCTTTGTTCTGTTGCTCTGTTACTGAATAGCATTTATGTTCAAAGAAGCTCGGTTTCAGTCTCCGAGTGAGTGTTCACAGACAAAGTTAACACAGCCTTTTGAACATCTTAAAGATATTTAAGAGGATGGAAACCCTTGAAAGGTCTTGTGCTGTGGGTGGAATATAGTTAGTTTTACAGTGCTTTGACTGATACACACTTTCAGATAACATCTTTAAAGTGTTAATGAAAACAACTTTTTCATGTCATCAGGTCCTGCTAAAGGTATACCAGAATGGAGGAGGCTCAGTGTGATCAGAGCAAAGAGACACTTCTAGTGTCTCTGCAGCTTTATTTATGAGGTGTTATAACCTTGAGGTTAGAGAGAAAGCAGATATACAAAAAGGAGCAATTTTTAAGTGTTAGCCTTCTCTTTGGTAGTGCCACCACTTACATTGTATGTTCTAACTTCATTTCTGTTAGAGAATTCTGTTAGACTAATTAGGAATTTTATTCAAAACTTCAAGGCTGAATCTATATTCATATATAGCCCTTTGCATTACCATTTCAGAAAAGCACCTGCTCAGCTTTAAATGAAAAGGTAAAGTTGAAGTCAATAATGTGCCATTGCCTGTTACATGCCTTACTGAGCAGAGATTTTTTCTGGAAGTGTGACCCAAGTCTGAAATAGTAGATAATTTTAAAAAGAGTCCTTTGGGATCAGTAGAGGTAAGAGTTTTGCCGTTTGACTAAATTAGCTACACAGATCAAAGAAAGCATTTAGTATTGGGTAATTATGATGACAAGCAATACCAGTATGATAATGAGCATAGAAATGAATGCTAAGTGTGTATTTTGAAGGAGGTTTTAGTGCCAAATATTTCATAATTTAACCCTTCTGGGGGGGTTCTTTAAAGTATGCTAAGGAACATATTCTAAGCAAAAGTGACTAGCATGGCTGCTTGTTTAATAAAAAGGATAGCCAAAGTAATAAATTCATTTTTGAAATATCTGAGATTGACTGTACTCAGAAAGGTTACAATCCATAAAAGGCAACTAACTTGATTTGATTATTTTTTATTTCATGTTAAGTTGGTGGAATATTAAGTGAGATTTAAAAAGAAGAACAGGAAAGTCAAAAGATCATTTGTGCTTAAAAAATATATATATATTTGCCATTTTGTACTGATGAATGATGAATTGCAATCTTGTTTGCTTCCAATGATTTACCTTATTACTATTTTTTGAGTGATGGGAATATCTGGCATTCAACGTAAGCTCTTTGTGATGTCTCATTTCCTCATTCATTATTGTCTGTAAATGGGCATGGTGCTTTAACCAGTGTTATCAGGTGAAGACAGTGCAGGAAGTGAGCAGCCACTCTCACCTGGTGAAAGGCTCCCTCCCATCAGACGCTCTAGTACCAGAGACAAAAACAGAAGAAGGGGAACATGTTTCCTACTGACAACAGGTGATTACACGTGTGCTACTGATGGAGGGATCAGGAAAGGTATGGACTTCTTTCATTAGATCATAAAAGGTCGCTCAGCAATGTGCTTGTGAAAAGCAAGCTTAGAGTAAAATCATGTGCACAATGCTCTTATAGGAAAAATTGTACTCACAATGTATTTTTTTATTTCTTCCTAGTCATTCTTTTCTTGCTTTCCTTTTAGAACACACCTTATCTCTCAGTCTTCAAAAAAAGTGCTTGATGTTGGACCCTCATTCTACTTTTGTCTTCATTTGTCTGTTACCTTTTATGGAAAAGCCTGTAATTCAGACCTTTCTCATTCAATCACTCATCACTCAATACCATTTGTCATTGTAAAAGACAAATTAATTAATTAATAACTTTGTTCTACATGTAATAACTTTTTTAGTAAAAATTATAGCTGAATAAAATACATTTAAAACATTGAAATATCAGAAGTAAACAGTATTTCTGTTCTGAACACAACAAACTATATCACATGAGATTCTATTGAGATTTCTGCCTCAAAATGCCACAAAAAATGTTTCATCTTTGTAAAACACCACTAATGCTGAAAGGTGACTGCATTAGCACAGTCTACCCCAATCAGAATTCAGTTACATTAAAAAAAGGCTTGATCTTGCAAGGTGCTGAAAATGTCCTATATAGTTATTCATCCTGTTCAAGTCTGATTACTCACTGTTCAGTAGGCTGGGTTCTCTGGATGGCATTTGCAAAACCTTCTGACATTATGTATCACTCGCAGAATTGATTATGTGACTATCTGATTGGGCCACAGCTGGCGGTGTCTGGATAGCTAACCTTAAGGCACAGCACAAAAATCGGCAGTGCCCAGGGTAATCTTGCCATTTTTTTAGACAAGAATAGCTTTGGTTTCTTGGCAAATTATAGCATTCTAACAGTTATCACATTCCTGGTCACTGATGTGCTATTTTTCTCAGAATTCACCATCTGCAGTAACCATGTGGCACTGGACAAACAACTTTGGCTGAGATTTTTCTTTTCTTTTTTTTTTTTTTACTAGCTTTGTCTGCAGCAAGTGTAGCTGTCCCAGCCAGCCACAGACTCTAAAAGAAAGTCTGTTGGTTATTCAGCAAAATGCAAGAGGACATTCTTTTCACATTTCAAAAGCATGAGCTCAGTAGGTTAAACCTGTGAAGGCAGATGTGCAGCCACAGTGCAATGTATATGGTATTTGTAAAGAATATGATTGTCTCTATTCTCCTACATTTTACATATTCCTATATATAATATTTAGATTAAATGGTACTTGGTTGCGAGCACATTTTTGCACACAGATTTTAGGACTCTTGTCTAATGAGAATGTCTTGTATTGACTTCTGGACACTTTGAATTATTCACAATATCTCTAAAGGTAAGGGTTCAGTCTTTTGAGGAGGTCAGAAACACCTGAATAATGCAGATTATCATGGCATCTTGCAAGATCAGGCTCTTTGCTTCTTTTAGAAATGTTAGTATAAAACTTTCAGTACTGTTCACTTAGCAATAACTGTAATTAGAACAGTTCAGAAATAATTAAAGAAGTCACCCATTAATTTCTAGAGATACATATTCATATAAAAATGAAATATATTTTACACTGGGACTACATGAACATCTTCTTTTCAAAATCTAGATTCAAGAGGAAATTCATTGTTTTGTAGTTTGTCCTGGAAAAATGGAGTTTGAGTTCAGAACTGACATTTTCTCAATGTGGTCTTTGACTGGCTCTAATGATAACCTTAACCCAGGCTGAAATGTTTTAGTCACTGGCTTTGAAGTTTGTTTTAGACAGAGTAGGGAAGCTAGCTCATAAGCAGAAAACATCTTCAAGCGACATCCAAATGGTTTTGAATACTTGAATTTAATTCACACATCAAGTTTACTAGTTTTTCATTTTGTTTTTTCCCCTTTTTTTTCTTTTGGTATATCCTTCTTGTTTGGTTGATTCCTTGACTGATTCTTGGTTGTGTTCAATGATCGTTTATTCTGAACTTTTTTGCATTAGCATCTTATCTCCATCTCTAAGGTGATACTGCTTTAGAGCTGATCCAAACCCCACTGAAATGCCTGGAAATTATCAAGTTTGGATTATGCCTCTATCTTATTCATCTTGTGTATCTGGTTTTCATTTTTTGGGAGTTCCTGTTTTCTTTACTGTTTTTACCATCTTGCCTTCCTTCCTCTATCAGTTCGTCTTTGCTTTTAGAAAAGCAAAGAAAACTGTTGCTTAAAAAAGCAACAGGAAGAATACTAAAAATATTAGTTTCCTAGTTTCTGTGTAGCAAAAGAAGCTACCTGATCTTTTAGATCTTTTTGTCAGCATTAAGTTTACAAGAGAATTTAAATACATACATTAGGATTGTGCTTCCCTTCTGTTCCCCTTTCAAACATGATTCTTTCTAATCTGTGTAAATACTGATAGAAACTCAGAAACTGGAGTTTGGATTTGAAATGTGTCAGAAGTCTGTGAAGCATCACAGTCCAACCTGCCCTTGCAATCTGGAGATAATACTGCACAATGTTTAAGCAGACATGAGGTTACACGTTTGTTTTAAGTACAGTTTTACAACACGCAATTTTTAGTAAGTAAGAAACATATTAATTGTCTTTATTACTATTACTGCGTATGTTTTCACCATGGTGCTCAATAGCGTAAGACTTGTACAAACACAAACAGGGATGCAGTGATTGTCTAAAAGAATATGTATTTATTTTGGAGAGAACATAAGACCTGATTTTTCCTAAAGATGCTAATCACCTGTGATCTGTTATCTGAGACCTGGAGTTTGAACCAGTAACTGTTTTAATAAGAAAAAGAAAATGCTTGGTGACATCCCATGTAATGTTTAGGTGTATTGTCATTTTATACTTGCTGCAGGAAAAATCTCAGTATTTCACTGTAAGCAGTTTACACCTGAATGCCTTAACATTGCAAATGCTTAGACACATACTTGCCTTTAAGCAAGTCAGTAGTGCCATTGAAATCAAAGGGACTTCGCATGCTTACAGTGAAGCATGTATCTCAGTCCTTTCAGGAGTGAGGTCCTGTCCAGCAATATCAGGAAGAAAGTGACAAAGGATGAGGGAAGAGTAATCCAAAAAGGCTTGATCTTCATTGTATTCTCCTTGCTGATAGCTCTCTCCAGACCAATGGGCTGATCCTTTTCTTCATAGGTGGAATAATTCAGGCGTTACAGAAAATACTTAGATATGAAGATGGGGAGTGAGTAGCAATGCTATTCTGATGTTTTATACCGTAGCCTTTACAAGGTGAAAACAATCTATATGACACACAAAATAGACAGCTGGAGCTGACGGTGTATGTGAACAGAAATGTCTGCAAGTGCAATGTTCCCTCCAAATTGTGAAGCATTATTATGTGATTGCCTCATTTAGTGATTAGTTCTTTACTACTTGCTTATGTAGAATAAAACTGTATTTCATTTGAGTCATCTGGATAAGGAGCACAAATATGGTGATTTAAATTTGCCAGTGAGGAGGCAGTTGCAAATATGTCAAACTCTGCTATCTTATTATACTTTAATATTAGACAGAAAGTCTTAGGGTTAATAAATCTGAAGATGGAGCTTTTTTTACTATAATGTCATTAAATCCTCTGCAGAAATGACTTACAAATACTTTATGCAATTTCGTCTGGTTTTTGTTTTATTTATTTTTAAAGAAAAACGTTCCTTTATTAGGAATTTGGTTCGATAGCGATTGTATTATTATAACAGTTTCTATAGTCTGCCTTTCTTTCAATGGGGTTTTGAATATGCTTAGGCAGATAGGTTACCCAACAACCCTCTTGGCATCCTTTATCTTACACTCTGTGCAACCCTGCTGAAGCCAGCAGAGTGGTACTGAGTGCAAGTTGGGATGTGGAAGAACAGGTCAGACCTCTTGTGTGGTGCTCTGTTTCATTTCCTGGAAAAGAATAGCTGCATTAATTTGTGAATTATTTTTTTTATTTATATCTTTTGGTAGTAACTTGTATCAGGATTGAATTTTCTTGCAGGCAGATTCCCTTTGAGTCCCAGATAGCTCCTTGGATTACATTACATTGTATTGTTTGTCTTTGTCTATTTTTTGGCTGAATTCAACTGATGTCTGTGCATTTTCTCATACAAGGCTACGAAAAATCTCGAAGCTTAAACAACATAGCTGGCTTGGCAGGCAATGCTCTGCGACTGTCTCCAGTAACATCACCCTACAGCTCACCTTGTCCTCTAAGGCGCTCTCGGTCTCCTATCCCTTCTATCTTGTAAACCAGATGGCGTCAATCAGCTACATAGTATTAATTCAAATACTGTTTATGCATAATAGAAATAAATGTAGCATTAAATATAGGCTCCACAAATACGGTATAACTCCTGCATGATATAACTGTCAGTGGTAAGAAATGCCACTTGGGTAGCTGAAGATTTTTATCTTGGCTTTTAAAAATTACCTAAGGTAGTGCTTCTTTTATCTACTATATTGTCCTACTTTCCTGTGGCAATAAAAGGACAGTTAGTGGATGCCATTGGCCAGTATATTCAATAAATAAGCATATTTTCAGGGAGATATATTTTAAATAATGTGCTTCCAACTAATTATCAATCACTCCATTGAACCTTCATTTCTTGTGACTCTACTCCATTCTGAAGATGTCTGGAATCGTGTCTTGGTTGCACACAATGTGACTCGGGTCTGCTCATTTGCATGGACCATCCTGTCTCCATCACCTGACAAGCCATGTTGCCGGTTACGGAGACCACAGATGGCTCTGGATGTGTGTTCTTGCATTGTACCATCCTGCTGAAATGAAAGCACTGATAAACTGGTCTGCATGTGGGATTGTTTTTCTTTGTTTAACCTTTTCCTTTATTTTTTAACAAACTACTTGTTTATAAATGGCTTTATTTCTTGATTAACTTACTTTGGTACTAGACTGCTGTATCAGAGTTCTGAATGTCTCCGGTTGTTTGCACACAGATAACTGCAAAGAGGTTGTCATTACTGGTTACACGCAAGCAGAAGCCAGATCTCTTTCTTAATGGCTTGGGGAAGGCACAAAACATACAAGAAAGGTAAACGCCATCCAGGCTTGCAATTTTAAGCTAGCAAGTGCTGCTTGGTACTGTAGTCATTTCTCTACTCCAGGGTTCTTCAACATTTTCAGAGGCTGAGTACCAAGTAAATCAAGATTATTGGGTTATTTTTGTACAACTGTAGGAGGGTAGTAGTTCTCAAGTGGGGTTTTTGACCAGCCTTATACCTCTGGCTCATGAGCTTCAAAAATTTCTTCAGTCACTGTTTTTTGAGGTGCTTCGTCCTGTATGTTGTTTGTCTGTCTGTTTTGCAGCCTGTCTACTGTATTCTCCATCTGTCTCCATAAAGCACTGAGATACTGTTAAAATGCCCCCCTCTTTTAAGATTTGCTAAGGACGTTTTTCTCCTTTTCTCTTTTTTCATGAACTATACATATATGTATAGATACGTATTATATATATATATTTCAAGTGCAAGTTAGTATCATTTAGACTAACTCATGTGGGCACTATGAAGATTTTTTGAGTGGAATTCAGTAATGATTTTATAGTTCTGACCGGTTGCCTATTGCATGATCATCAATCCTGCTTCCTAGCAACCAACATTCATTACATTTTGAAACTCTATCTCCTCTAGTGGCTTTTTCTTTCAGTCTAAACCTATGTTTATTCAATAGGACAAACCCAATAGTGGATTTGATATTCTGGGCTGGTGAGGAAAAATTACCATAAAACACAGAGTTTTAGAACTACATGGGGAAGACCATGACTCCCCAGATCTTAAGATATCCTTGAGATTGTTGAATAATCCCTGATTGTCATGTTTTAATTTTTGTTAGGAAAAGAAATATAACTTATTGTTGACCATGTAACATGTTCTCCTGTATATAGCCTAGCCCAACAGCATGACCTGCATGTCAGAATTCTTGTATAATAATGTATTTATCAAAGTATACATTTCTGATATTTAGAGATGTACATTTGTTTAGTTTTGGTAAAATATTGTCAATAGAGAGATAATTGCAAACAGCTTTTAGCAAAGGAATTAATATAATATCTGGTGCTGCTGTTATATTAACTACAGTGTTGTACAGAATTTATCATGGATTTTTGACTGCTGAAAAAGGGACAATGGAATTTAGCCATACCAAGGACTGTACTGGAAAGAGACTGCTGCTGCTGAATGGGCCCTGATAAACAACTCACGCCTTGAAGAGGTCACTGAGACTTTACATGGGAAGTAGAGTCTGTGAAAGAAGATTAAAGACTGCTCATAATTACTGCTGCCAGAGGAAGGGGTGACTAGTCACTGTTGATGAGTCAGCTGTAAATAAAATGTGTGTGCATGGAATATCAGTTCTTATCTATTATCAAGGAAAGCTGAATTCAAGTCATCATTGCTAAGTCTCCATGCAAAGACCCACACCCCTGTGTGTATTCTTCCTGGTTCCTGCAGTAAGTTGTGCTGTGGATCAGACAAAGACACACACTTTTAATGATAGTGATGTAAACTACATCTGTCTTGACTTACATCATAATAATGGTATATTTTGCAAAGGTCACAAATATGGACAGAGTAGGTTTGCATAAGTCTTTGCTTTCTCGGTTTGCCATGATCTATATTTATACGAATTCTAGTGTACATGCCAAATCTTAAGTTTACTTTTCACTTTGATAAGAGAAATGTGACTTCAGACAAATATCACTGACTTTGTTCACAGCACACAGTCTTTTTTCATTGTTACCTCAGACTATAAGTATTATGAGAAATAAAATTCTGGCGGCAAGATTTTTTTTTTTATTTAAAGTGTTGCAAACCCAACATCAATAAGTATGTAAGATGTATTAAAATAATATCCTAAAAATGTATATTTTACATAAAAGAGATATTCTTTGATCAGTTACTTTTTGTGATTTTTGTGGTAAATGGATCCAGTCTATTCTATGTTTATGAAGCATTGTAGTGGTACGATGTGATAATTATGTTCTCTCCATCCTATTCAATGAGAAATTCTCCAGAATCTGTTTGTCACCCTGGTGTCCCAATTGTAGGGACATATCCCAGTTGTGAAACTCTGTATTGTGGAACTTCTGTGAACATGTCAAGGTGCATGCACAATCCTGGTGGAAACCAGTGGAAATGTAATACCTGAATTGGAGAATAAAAGGCGAAAGATCTGGGGAGGAACTTGGAACATATCTTCTGAAGTGGCTCATGCGCTTTCTTTAGCTGTATCAGTCCTTTCTCTGCCATTGGCCATCTTCTGATTCTCACACCAGTTTCCTGGGGTACATGAGGAGCTAATTCAAAGACTAGCATGAGCTGGCTTTTAAGCCAATTTGAAATCTCCCTTCTTGTTAATGATGTCACACCTTGTGCGGAAGTAGTAATTGGGACAGATATAATCGACTCAAAACGGTTTTAGCATATCCTGGTATTAAGTGAACCTAAAATGGAACTTAGAGATGATAAATGATTAATTAAAACTCCTAATCCAATATTGTATTTGGGGCAATGACTGAAATCCCTGAATACCCAAGCAGAATATCAGAGAGTGATGATCTGAGAGACTGTTACTGGAGCATGTTCAGTTCTGAAAGATAATTCAGAAGAGGTGTTGGAATATAAGAATGATTCCAGAAAGCATGCTCAAAAGTGTTCAAATTTTGGAAAACGTTACAGTGACATGCTACAAAAACTTAATCTGCTTAGTTTACCCAAATTCAAAAGGTGTCTCCTGTGAGTAGTACTTGAATGAAGAAGAGATATAATGGTCAGCCTCTCTTCTGTCCCAGACAGGCTTACAGCTAGTTCTAGTCATGCAGGTCTCATGTCTGGCCCCCAAAGGGGACTCAGCACCCAGAGAGAAGTGGCTTTCCTCAATGCTACCTAGGGACAGTTAGGTGTCCAAAATGGGATCCGGATCAGGCAGTGCACTGTGCTGGGCAAGAAAGCAGGAAACAGTAATGGCCATGGTGTGGCTGAAGTCTTCTTCTGCCTCTGGAGGTAAGGAGGTTGAATCAGGACCTCCACAGACACAGGATCTGGAGTCCAGACTCTCCTGATTGCAGCTGCTTGCTTTTCCCCAAGAGAACCAAGCATGTTGAACTGTTTACTTTTAAAAACCATATGGAGGACAAGACGAGCCCATTAACTATTCATGTGTCAAACCCAAGTCTGACTCCTCTGAGAGGAAGAGTTTGCTTAACCACCAGCCTTCAAAGACCAGCTTCCTCCTGTGCTTTCCTTGCTCCTGGGCCCGCGAAGGCCGACAGAGGTAGCTGGTCTGTGTCTGGGAGCGATGGGCATTTTCATGAGAGGTGGAACGGCAAGATTTAGCTTTCTCAGACTGAGGAAGGCTTTGAACCTAGACTTCCATTTTTGGGATAATGCGGTTCTTATAATGCAGTTATTGTATAAATGACAGGCAGCACATTTGCATCCACTTTCTTTCTTGGCCATCTTTTAAAAATATGTAGGTACATTGATATTTTGTAAAGGGGGGATGTCACCCTGCCAGTTTTCGGACTTAGACAGAACATATCTACCAGGCCTCCAAGGCATTTCAGCCCTGGAAATGTGGCTACCCTGAGGATCACATAGTCATTGAAGAGTGGTTGTGGGAACTTCTAGGCCTGCTTGATGTTTATAAACACTTAGTTAAGTATTGTATAAATAAGACTTGATGGTTGGAAGTCAAAACTAGATAAATTCAGACTAGAAATAAGGTTAGAGCCTATGTATCCATTAAGACAATTTGCCAAAGGCTGTTGCTTGTTCACCTTTAAAAGCTATAAAGCTGTAACATCAAAATGAGCATCTTTTTGAAAGATAAACTAGTGCCACAGCAGACTTGATGCAGAGATGACCAGAACAAAATCTTTGACATATATGGAGGAGATGAGTAGATTATGGGACTTTGAACACATTTATTATTCTTATGAGACCTCATTCAGCACTGAGAAAATTTTGCTGTTCCAGCTAATTTCAAGACACAGTATTAGTAATGTTATAGGTGTGCTCTGCAAGCTGGAGCCAGAATTGCTAAAAAAACATGCAGCTAAACAAATTGAGATCAAGCTGTGTGTCAGGGGGCTTTTTCATGTGTGAAAAAATAATTGCTCCTAAATGTCCTATTTCAAAAGGTTTGGATGAAATTAAAACTGTTAGAAGGAATTTTAAGGAAGCCTCTGTTGAGAATGGTTACTGAAAACCGGAGGGGGAAGGGAGCAATCTAACAAGAGCAAACCTGCCAGCATATTTTAATGTGAAGATATGAATTAAGAAGTCATGAATGAATTAAACTATATGAAATAGGAGGGCATTTTATCATCAGAATAAATCATGCAGAAGTCAGATAAAGGAAATTGGAATGGAAAACTGCTACTAGAAAGAGAAAATGAATATATTAATATGCTGTATTACAAGCAGTGGCTTGTACAATTCCATAATAGATACTTTGAGCACTAACTGAGTGAGAAGAAATTAGAAAAAAAAAGCAAAGGTTTCAGGCGAGTTGAAGTTATCAGAAATATTAATATAATTCATTATTTTCCAGTTGGAAATGCTTATTATTTATTTAATTTATAAAGAGACAAGTCATTTTAAAAACAACGATTTTTTTAAAGTGAAGAGCTGGCTCATGAGCAAATGCTGAGCTCTTGGTGCGTGTGCCCTTGTGCTGGATACCTAACCCTTGTGCCCATTACCAGCATTTTCCTTCTACTTAGCTGAATCTCCTGAGTAGCTACCTCTGGGATGTGTTGAAATTGCAGAGCTTTCTAATTCTTGCATCCAGAGACACGACTCTGTCACGCTCCAGCTCTGTGGGAGGGAAATCTGTGCACGGAGGCTGGCTGGGAGCCCTGGTGCGCTCCAGCCAGTGTGGGTGATGCAGAGCCCCAGACAGTGGCACTGTTGATGGAAACACCCTGTGCCACGGTCTCCGAGCAGCTTCTCATTACCTTTTAGCAAAACATACGTGCTTCCCCCTACCCTCTGCAACCTCCTCCCCAAAACCCAGCCTTCTGCTGCTTGTATTTTTTTTCTCCTGAGCATGTTGATGAACAGCTGACAGATTTCAGAGTCATACTTTCACAGTTTCATATTCGCATATGGCAATATTCTAGCATATTTAAAAGAAAGGGAGGTGGGCACTTTTGGAAAAATTGGCACTTAAATGCAATACATTTCATTTTAATATCTGCTGTTTTACTTGCTGGTGGAAGACTGGAGATCAGTTTAAAACCATGGCCATAGCTAGGCTATACTGAAACTTACAGGGTGTGTTCACTTTACACTCTGCAGCTGCTTATAACATAGCTGCATTTTACTGTCATATGAAGCTCTGAATTTTCTCCCCAGACAGGATTTGGGGATAAGCTGCTAGGGCACGTCAGAGCGCCCTGTATTATATTCCATTTCTTCTCTATAGCATGATTGTAACTCCTACTGGACTGTAAACATGAATTGTAAAATGAAGAAAAAAATATTGTTTGGGAAATATTAAGACTGGAGATGGCTATAATCCATCATTGTCTTACAGAATGGTACAGGCACCCTTTCTTTAAAGCACTGAAAGCAGATGATTTCCTGTCAGCCTTTTCAGAGCAACATAAGATCTGCCTGAGATACTGAAAAACTGAAACAAGAAAGTGGAAATTGTTTCCCTTGCCCTTAAAACTGCTTATTGCAAGATCAGACTTATTTAAGAAGCTTGGCCTTTGCAGTGAAACAATACAAAGCTCCATCAATCCGAAGAGCAGTAAACCGTAGCCACATTATCCTATTAGGCTGACTCTAAAAATAGATTTTTAGGCTCTTACAGGGATTTCCTTGCTTTGTGACTAAATGCTGAACTGGGGATTTATGGAAATCTTATTTTATTCATAGCTATAAATGTTGTTTGTATAATGCAGCATTTTGAAAGTCTTAAGACTATAACATTGTTGACTAGTACTTTTTTGTATTTTGCTGGAGTAAAAATCAGGCTTCTTCTCAACTGGAACATTGGAAAGACAGGAAAATGGAGCACTGAATGATGTAGTTTTCTTGAACTCATAAAGAACCTGCTGTATGTACCTGCAGCTACACAGTAATAAAGACACGCAGCTTTTCCTGTGTCAGTGTCTTGACATTGACTGTAGCTTTTCTGCTCTGAAACTGCCAAACTTAGTGTTGATTAGAAATCACAGCCACAAAATTAATTGTTACTGCTGTTTATAACCCTTCCTCAACCCTTGATAGTTTAGCTTTAAATTTGAGAGTGAACAACCAATGTAGAGCTTAACCACACTAAGTCTGAGCTCAGAGTAAAGCTTACAGACAAGCTTAATGCTAAGTCCAACTGTAGTTTTTGAAGAGTTTTCTTAGCACAGGGCAATGCCTGGACAAGTTCCTGGTTTGAAATGGCCTCACTGAAATGAATGGCAAAAACTGTCTTTGACTTACTTAAGAGAAAGCAGGTTTGGGGAAGCATCTGGTCTGTATCACAGATTTGTTGTGGTGGTCACCATCCTGTTCTGGGTGCCAGTAGTCTTACGAATTTGCTGCCTGCAGCTTTTATCCATATCCTCTTCCACTTTCCTGCATCCCCCAGCGGAGGCTGCAGCTACTGCAGAGGATCCCATGTGCAGGGCATTGCACTGCAGCTGGAGGATCAAAACGGCGCCTGGTGCAGGGAGGAGGAGGAAAAGGGACTATAACCTCCTCAACCAAGTTACCTCAGGGTGGATGGCAACACCACTGTCTCTAGCATGCCTGTTGCCTCCTCTAGCCAAACCACTTGGTTTTCTCCAAGGCTAAACAAGAATGATCAGTCACCTCCAGAAACTGAATTTACCCAGATCTGAGACATCTGTTTCTGGATGGCACAAACTGATCGCTGTGAGTGCTTATTGACAAAAAATGTAACTGGAACTGGAAGGTTAACTCAAAGATGGCAAATCTTGATAAGATGAGTCACACCTCAAGAATTTGTCTAAAGGGGGACACCAAAGAAATTGAAATTGCATCAAATAAAAATATGCATTCAGCATGCCTAAATTAAACCTCTTTAGATGCCCCAAAGTAGACTTTCACTCATGTCATAGCATCTAAGAAATTAAGGAATTCCCAAATAATAACATTATACCCCCAAACCTTTACATCAGATGCTATAAAATGAATTCATGTAAATGTGAGTAAAGATGTTTCCTAAATATTTTGGTGTTAAACTCTTTGGGGAATTAATCACTGTTAATGCTATGGCCATAACGTTATCTTTATTGTCACCTTTGCATCTCTTTTATATTTACCTTGTGACTCTCCCGTTGCTTTATGTGCTCTCATAGAAATGCAGTGCAGTTTCCCCTCCACTGTCCCCAGAAATATTCTCTTTTTCATCCCTTATATTCCTATTAGAAGAGGAAGGGGGATTGTTGTCAGAGCCTGCCCTGGAGCCAGTCCATATCAGATGCGCACAGGACTGTCATGACCCTGCCAGCTTCCAAGCTTTCTTCTCTTTTCTTGATGCAAGAAATAAATCCCCTAGAGGAATCCTATCATGGGAGCTCTTTAACTGATGACTACTTCCAAAACGCTTCCTGGAAAAGCATTTGGCTAAATGAGAAGCCTTAAGCAGAGTTTACATTTCTTGCTTGATTGCTTGCTTTTTTCCTTCTCTGGTCTCCCGATCCTACTACACAGATTACTCCACCTGTTTTTTGCAAGTGTCTTCACTGCTCTCCACCTTCCACCCCTTCCTTAGCTTCAACTCTGCCCATCCTGTAACCAGGATTTACCCACAGGCCTCCTTTTCCTTTCTCTTGGTTAGAGTGCAGCTATGGTCAAGCACAAGAGCTACTGGGAAGGGACTGTGAGTGAAAAGGTAAGGTGAATTTCAACCTTACTCATAAAAGTAGAGGAGTACAGCACTCAGTCTCCTAGTAAAGCTGACTAAAACTTGTTGGAGATGTCCCCCTTGCATAGTTTGGTCCAACCCAGCTCAGAATGAACTTGAAACTCGGCGGCTCCTTTCTTATGGTCACTACAGCTGGGAACATTAAAACTTGATCGCTGAATTTTGTAATAACAAAGCGTTGTGTTAATGTAGCACCACTGTGAGTAAAGAACAGTTTGCAAGTGGAATATGGCCAGTGCCAGGGACACTGCAGAAAGACATGCCAAAAACTGATAGAAAAGATCACTTGGAAACTGAATTCAGAAGTTAGATTTTTCCAACCACATATTCACAGAGGTATTGATTTACCAATCAATATAATAGTACTGAGCAGACTGATTGGAGTGCTGAATATATTTGAATTTATCAAAAATAATGCCAAATACTAACATGATCCTTTCTGCTTTTTTTTAAAGGCTGGTTGTAATACTGAATTCTCTTCAGACCAGAAAATAAATACAACAATGAAAATATGTGCATCAGCTAAATGAATGTCTGGGGATAACTATCCCCCAAGGACTATAATAATTTAAATTAAGAAATGTTCTTATGTACTAGTCTTAGACAAAAGCCATTCATTAAATTTTATTCATAGTCCTCTGATATTATAAGGGTATAATTTCCGAACTTCTACTACCGGAAAGCCTGTTTCACTTACTTGAATTTGAATCGTTAGGCAGTAGCTGGTAAGTTTTTGATTCAGTCATTCTTGGATTGCCTGTGTCCACTGGAAATACTGGACAATGTTCAGGTACATGCATGACTTCTGCTCATGCATCCTTTGGCACCTGGGACTTGCTTCCCATCCTTATGTTATGTGCTTTCTCCAAGTTTTCAGGTGAGCACAAGAGCCATCCACTCACAGAGGTATTTTGGGGCAGGCAGCACAGGGACTTATGCTGCAGCGTGAGAGAGCCAAGTTAATGGTCTGCAGTTCGCAATTGGTCCTAGGGATGCCTTGTCACACTGGCTTTGCCTCAGTGGAGCTGTTGCTACCATGTCTAGGGGAAAAGAAGAGCCTGGGACTGCAGATGTCCATCTTGTTGTAAAGGTCTCAGCTTGTAGAGCTGGAAACTGCCAACAGATGTTCGGCCAGCACCAAGATTTAATTTCCTCCATCGCTAAAAAGACAGACCAGACTGCTGTGCAGTGTGGACAGCCTCTGCAGGGTAAGACTCTGGTGTTACATCTGTGTTTGGGCATCTTTTTGGGGCCTGGATCTGATAATAGACCTGCAGCTGGACATCTTGTTTGGGACCCAATGGCGGTGTGTACAGTAAATGTAACAGCGTTCAAACTTCAGTGTTAATCATCTGTGCAATTCCAAACAGTTCTAACAAGTCAGCTAAACTGTGCTGTTTGTACAAGAAACAGAGTTTTATGACAGCCACAAAGCTGCTATAGACCAGATCTGTTTCCTCTTATCCTGAGAATTTAATGAGCAAGTTTTCTTCTGTGCAGTGAGCTTCACTCACAGAGTCACTTTTAAGCAACCTGAGCTCTTTGCTGCAAGCACTGAAATGTGTCAGAGTCCTCTCCCCAATTCCCTTCTCCCTCAGTTGTTTTGCATAAAAGTTGCATCATCATAAAAATATTCTTCTTTGAATAATGCCACTTTCCTCTGTTTTACAAAATCATGTACGCTGGTTGTTGTAAATTGTAAATTGTATGGCAGGTACAACAAGATAGTGGGAGGCACAGGATCTTCATTAAATCTCATTTCATGAGTACGCCCTTGGAAGCTCAGGAGTAGGAGTGATAAGACCACTGATACTTTTTTCAGCAATGGAAAAGGCTTTCACCTTTTTCTCTGTTGTGGAAAAGCAGTGCATTTGGAAGCTCGTGCCTGACCAGATGACCTGAGGGGTGGAAGAGGACACACTTAGTGGGACCTGTGTCCACGTGCTGACCTGCCTGCACCAAAGCCTGAGGGAACCATCAGATGTGATGGCCCTGTGAGGAGCAGTGACAGCATACCCCAAGTCAGGCTTGGTGCTGGAAATGCTGCTGGTCCCCACCTCCCTGCATGCTGGGTATGGGCAGAAGGGAAGTGTGCTGCGAAGGACACTGCCAGCTACAGAGGATGTGCATAACAGTGCAGGCCCACGAGGGCCCGGGTACAGGGTCAGACCAGCTCCCCTGTGACGTGTTTACGCCATCCCCTCCTGCCTCAGTTCCCATTGCTCTCACAAGCAGGGGAATTGTGCCTGTTGTTCACCGTGTCCTATCTTTTGCCTTCACTGACTGCCTGCATTCTTCACTTTCAGAGCTTGATCAGGCTCCTAGAGACCCAGGGAAAGCACAGAGCGTCCTCCAGAATGAGAGCACACAGAAACATTTTACTCCTCAAGTGTCCTGGCTGTGGAGGATTCTCCTCTCCTGCACCCCATGCAGTGGGCAGCTCTGGCTCCTCTTCTTCCCACCCCTTCTTGCCCCCATGCATCCCCAGGGCATGAAAAATGAGAAGCTGCTGCGCATTTCTGACCCTGGTGACATTTCTTCTTCCCTCCCTGACAGGGTATGTAGTGCAGTGTCACCAGGAAGGTGACCTCACCTCACCCAGTGCATTTTTGTCGCCATGACCAGCCCAAATCAACATGATCTAGCGTGAGGAGAGGTTCTTTAAATGACTCTGTGGGCTGGATGTGGACTTCAGACCTCTAGAGGTGCAGTTGCTAGTGTGCATTTTGCACAGAGCTTCAGCTTCATGCTGGGATGAAAATATTCTCCTAGGATCTGCTTTTGATTGTGTTTGAGATGAGAGCAGGGCTTGTTTGTTTGGTTGGATTTTTCTTCTTCCAATCAGTCAAGCTCAAACGTCTAATTCAGCTTCTACATAGGAAATCCTTTTTTTCCTTTTTGAAACCCTGTTTTCTCTTTCAAGATCAACTTGAGGCAGTTTCAAGGAGACATCAAAAGCACAGCAGTTGAAGTCGAAATGTGAGTGCTGGCTCACAGTGTAGTAGCTGCATGTGGTCTTTAGCCTCATCAGGATTACAAGGCCACCAGTGTTTCCAAATTAATTTTACATAACTTCAGATGAATATGGGTTTCTGTTAAAAAAGTACAGTTCAAGATAATATAAATGGCGTTCTCCCTCCTTGAACAATTCAAACCATAAATAATCAAGGGAGAAATTCTGTCATTTAATTTGAACTGTGGATCTCAGGTAATAGGTTTTAAAGACAACATACTTTTTGTCAAATGTACAAGTAAGAATCCCAAGAACTGACCTCCTACCAGTGTTTGAAGCTGAATTCACATTTCTTCTGCTTCAGAAGTAATGGCTCCCCAGAGAAAGACACAGTCTGGATACAACAGGGGGTTTCTAACATTAGGCACTTCGTGCTACGAGCTGCTGCCTTGGTGCTGGCCTATATAGAAGCTCACTCAGGTGAAAACATCAGGCTAGTCTACTCTTTAGCCAGGGGGAAAAAAAACCCAAAGCAGCAGAGACCAAAGAATAAAAGCTGAGACCCTAGCATTTAGGATCCTGGGATTCACTGAAATCAATGGGTCTTGGGCTCCTGAATGCTTCTGGATCAGATGGTAGATTAAATGGATCTGCTCCAGACTTAGAAACCAGAGCCCTGTTATTTTATCCTTAAATTTCTGTGGTCTTGGCTTAAATGTCAAGTGACTGTGCCTCTATTTCCTTCATTTTTAAAAGAGGGATAATGCTCATCCAATTCCGAAAGGTGTGTTGTGTGTAATGTACTCTTCAGTGGAAAGCTTGGACTCAGGTGAATGGCTCTTGTGTCCTCACACCAGTCCTGGGAGTAAAAGGGGACAAAACGGAGTTGGAAAGACCCCTTCCCCGTATGTGTGTCAAACACGATTACTGAGAAGAAGGTGGTAGCCTCTCGGGTCACAGATTACTTGGGAAGGTGGCTTATTCCCTCTCTGACTTTTTCACACACCGAGTTACAAATGAGAAGGTCGCAGTTGGACCATCATGGGTCTTACCATCACCAAGACCCTCACAGGGCTTGGGAGCCTCAGGGCAATGCTAAATCCACATCCATATTGCATCAGTGTGGAATGAAATAAAACTTTGCTGCCGACATGGAAAGGGAATTTTATCCTTTGCATCAGAGAAGCATATGCTCACTTTGCAGCAAACAGCACTTGCAAGTATGGTTGAAGAGAGCAATGCATATGCAAATTAACTGTACATTTCAGACCTTAGAACTGAATCACATGGGTTAATTTTTAGAGCGGTCTGGGATTGTGTGGCATGCCAGAGGTTTCCATCACATTAGACACAGCTGCCCAGGAAGGACAGGAGTGCCACAACACCTGCTTGGCAGCCGGCACCATCAAATCCAGTTGCTCGGTGCCGCAGGCCAGCGATGCCATGGCAGGTGCCATCCCCTCCTCCTGGGAAAATGAGTTTGCAGTTGAGGACATGGCCCCAGATGCGTGGGCGCTCTTTCTTGGGCAGCTTCTCCTCGGTGGTCAACCAATGCATCGAGACACAGAAGCTAGGCTCCAGGGGACGCATGTATCCCGGGGGCTATTCCTTTGGCATACGGGCCCTTCACTCCCCGTGGCAAGCCTTTTTTCAGACAGACTTGTTCCTCCTTTGGAAGCGCTCCTCTGTGTACCCAGATCACAAATCAACTAACAAGCACTTTCTTTTTTTGCCCCCAAAAAAAGGAGCACGGACAAACAAAGCTATGCTTGCAAGGCAGCACTCTGTGGCTTTGAGACACAGTTTTATGTAATGGTTGTCTAAAAACAATGTTGATAAGAAATCCCAGAAAAAAATAATTTAAAGAAGCAAAATTCATGTAACCTAATAGGTGCCCATTAGTAGTCTTCCTTAGTTTTTGTCTTCTGAGTCTTTCATCAGAAGGCCTGCCCTTAATTGTTTATAAACCATCAAACTACAATAATCACAGAGGTAACCATTTTTCAATAATAATCCCAAATGACCAATCTGCTGTTTTTGTCATCTTGATCAAACTGAGTTAAATATTTTATTTTAAACTTTCCATCTAAATGTAAATTAGAGAATATTGAATATTGACAATATTGAAGCATACTTCTTTCTCTTGTAGAATACAGAGACTGCTATACACTGAAGAGGATTTCACCAATATTAAATTTTAACATTTATCATGTAAAGAAGCGATACCATAATGTGTTACTGGGCAATAACGAAGCTCTCCATGGTAGCAACCATAGTATGTGGACAGTGTCCCGTGTTAAGGGTTCTCAACCTTTGTGCTTTCCTCCTTCATGTGACAAAAGCTTACTGAAAGCCATTATGGGATGATAGTTCTTTGAGCTATTTATATCAAGCTGCAGTTGGCAAGCTGAAAGCAGTACTTTCCATTTCAACAAAGTTTTTTTCAGATGCTGTATATGTTAGACCTTTCCATTGATATTACATTCAGTTTTCATTAATACTGCTAAACTTTTGCTGAATCTCTTTTAGTTTCTAGATAAGCTGTTCCTGACATGGCAGCTTTGACTCACCAGGAGGGAGATATTCGTCCTTTTGAAGAAGAATAGTTCAGGACCCCATGTATGAGTCGTATTTTACCTGTGCAGGGGATAAACTGCTACCTGGTTATTGTGCTGACTGTTGTTCACAGTCTGAATGTGAGTATACAGTGAACGCTGAAGAGAGAATAGCTCTCTGCTGCAAATGTATGACATGCAAACATTTTCACAAAAAAAACAGTAGTCATTAAAATATTCAAACAACCCTAATCGGTATAAACACTATTCAAACACTCCTAACTGACACAAATTATGAATGTCTCATGTTCCTCTATTCACAGCACGGCCAGCCTTTTTTCAGGGAAGACATGATCCTGCCATGTAGGATTAGGAGCACAATTTCAAAATGAGAAATCAAAATGTATTGATGAAAGCAGTACGCATGCTATGAGAGTGCACAGTGTTTGGCCACCTACACACTGGCAGGAGGCAACAAGGGTGTCAGCTGTGAATAGAGAGTGGGGTGTTCAGCCGGGCAGCCCAGATCAGCCATATGCTGGGATGTTGCACAGCCGGGACGTTGTGGTGCAGTGTCAACAAACCTGGCTGTGCATTCTGGGGGGAAAAAAAGCCCTCCACTTATGAAATATATGAGAAGGATTTGCTTTTCCTGAAAACCATGCCCAAATCACGGTGCAGCTTCTTCTCAGAACTTTATAAACAATTCCTTATGCATAGTAGCTATATAAAAATTTCACTTACAGTTTGATGAAAGGAAAACATGGTGGCTCATGGCCAGTTTTGAGAACTGACAATGATCTATCGACTGAAAAGTGTGGGGTGCAGTATAGCATATGCCAGAGCAAGGTCCACCTGAACAGTATCTGTGCCTTTAACAGTGGTCATTATCAGATGCCTCTTTGCCTTCTAACTGTGGATGTGAGAAGGTCCAAACTATCGGCATCATGCTTATGGTCAGGCCAAAGTTGAATTGCAGGAAGAACAACTAAAAAATTAGGAGGAAAAATACAAGGACAATAATCCTTGCCTCAATTTATGGTTTTCTGTGCTTTCTTCTGTCTCTCAATATGGAGTTCTTGTATAACTGTAGCTCTCTTGGCCACCAGAAGAAAGGTGTAAATGGGTTTGACAGACTCAGTCAGACTGAGGGACTGCGAACGATGCCTATTGCTTTATACACAGCCTCTGAGTTTCAGCCCACATTTCATGTATTCCTCAGTAGCAGCAAGGTAAGTTTAGAAATGTGACTCTTTCAAAAAACTCACATAAAAGTACACACCAGCTTGCAGGTTGGCCTCAAGCACCTTTTTGTTCTTCTCTTCAAAACAGTATCAAAATGGCAGCTGCCTCCTCATTTTCAAACCAAAATGGCATGGTGATATTTTCTTTGGAAATTGCAAAGACATGAAGAGCACTAGTGCAAGATGAAATAAATATCTATTACTTATAATAGAGGATGGGAGCTGAAGATTAGGAAAAACAGACTTGCAGGAAAAAAAACATTAGAGAATACTGTCATGTTCAGAGCATCTGAAGCCACCAGTTAAAATACAATGTACCAAGAGCAGGCATCGTTGAACTATAGATGTATCTTTGTGCAGAGCAGGAAAAAGAACAGCAAAGGTGCAAGAGAAAAAAAAAAAAACATGCTGAGTCTCAAAGTTTTACTGTAACCCACTAATCCAAAGTCTGCCTCTGAAAAGATTAATGTTCTAGAGATGCAACTCTAAAAAGAAATCTAGATTGCCTGTCCAGCTCTGAAAGTGAAAAAAGTTAAGGAGTAAACAAAAAGCTAATAATTCAGCACTAGTAATTCCGCTTGTAAGTTTTGCCTTTCTTATTACTTTTTTGGGGGTATAGACAGATACACAAAATGATTTCCTGGAATGGATCTGGGGGGAAAAAAATGATATTTTTTTTTATGTGTGTTTAAAGTTTATGGATGACATCTTATGCACACATTCTGGACCAAATTATTATTCTCCTATTCTTGCAAGGTTGCTGCCTGTTCCATAAATATTCATATTGATAGCAGCTGGGAATACTACTAACATAAGAAAATGGATCTAAAATTGGTTTATTTTGATTGTGGAGTCCATGGGGTTCTGGGAGTGAAATATCCATGTTTCATCTATCTGTGGTTATTTGGGATTTATTATATTATTATATTCCTTTCACTGGACCAGATCCTCAGTGGACCAACACTTCAGGAATAAGTATTATCATTTATGTCATTTAAAAGTTCATTTTTCTACAGTTATGTGTGTCCACAACTTTGCATTTTCTTCAAAGGCCACGCAGTAAGTATTCACTATCCTAAATGTTGCTTGTTCTTATTGTGATTGAAGTAGTGCATTGACTTCATGTCATAGGCTGCACAAGGTTGTATTTCTCCCAAATTAAACTGATGTGCCAGTAAGATGCAATCACAGAAGCACTTGCTTAGAGCAAAACCAAAAAAGGCTTATGGATATGTCTTGAATTAAAAAATAACTGACTCTTCATGTAAAATGTTTGACAGCTTACACCCAAATCTAGAAAGCAGAGTATGCTAGTTTGTTTTTTTTTAAATATATATAATCAAGAAGAATTTTTGTTGCCAGCTTAAACAAACTTATGCCTACTTTGCTCCAGGCAGCTAGTTTTCCTGTGCCACCAACATGGGCTTTTTCACTTGACTTGTTGTGTATTTTGGCATATGTGACAAACTGTAAGAGTTTCGATAATGCCAGACATCATCTAAGGTCAATCTAAAATGCCTCTGGTCCTCCTCCGAAATTTTTCGATCCCTAAATGACCCTCACACAGCCTTTTAAATACTTTTTTCTTTAAGTGTTTAGGAATGAGGAACCATTCTGTGTCTACAAAAAAAATTCCATCTACTACTGAGAGCTCTCCCTTTCGCTGGTACCAGGGCTGAGAAGATGCCCAACTGAGCATTTCACCAGGGTGTTAATTGCTTTAATTACCTTCTGCCAGGCCTCATCCTTAGCTGCACTATGGAAATCCCAGCTCACTTTTGTCTGAGTGCTGGCACATTGCTATCATCGGATTAGTACATACACAGTCTTGTACTGGCCCCTATTTGCTGTGCCTTAATCCAGGGGACTGCTTGCAGAATGGGTGTCTGTAATCACCGAACCCCTCTCAGTTAATTAGCTCATTTCCAGTTAATGCTGGTCTGCTAGAAAGTGCCATGGAATTTTTCATATGATGGGCCAAGGCCCTCGTTATCTGTATTTTAAGTAGCCAGGAAGATGCTGATCTCCAGTTTTACTCACAGTGTTGTAAAAGTTGCCCAGTTTTCCACGGAGAGCTAGAGTGTGTTTACAAAGCACATGATAGTATTAAATGGTCTAGCTGGCACTCACAAGATTTAATAAAATCAGTTGGTACGGGCTGTCCCCTGTGCAGGGGACTGGTGTAATGAAGCTACATTTCCTCCAGCACCTGAGATAACTTTTACAGCCTCCTTGTATCTTTTCTTGGGCAGTGTAGCTGTCATCATTGTCTTTTGCTGTCACAAAACTTCACGACTCCTTCAGCTTTTTGACCTCTCACTTGGATTTTCATCCCAGGTCTACTGAATGTCTTTACATGGTAATTGCTCTTAGTCACAAATGTCGCACCTAGTTCTCTGTTTCCAAGAGTCTTTGGAGTCCTTCCTCACTCAGGGAACACTCACCCTAGTAAGGCCACCAGTGTGTGTTCCCAGAAATTTTCATCTTTTAGGGCAATTCTGAAGTCTCCATTAAACATGGGCACTTGACTTTGTTCATGGCCCTCCTGACCCTGTGCTTTTCATCAGCTACGTGCAGCTAAAGTGCCTGGCTGTGGTCTGCTTCATCCCTTATCCTAAAATTTTTCTAACTGCTTTTTTTCAACAAGCTTTGGCTTGAGGCAGACTGTTTCAGAAGTTGAATGTGTCGATCCTTTACATAGTGCATGTTGCTGCCAAAACCACTTGGTCATGATTGCAGACACAGCAGATGAATGTCAGGGCTAATATCCAACATCTTGGTTCTAAGAAATGATCCTTTTCCAGCAGAATAGTTAAGTACACTCAAATGTGTGGACTTATGCAAGACCCACTGACTTTAAATGCACTTAAAATAAGTCTTTAAGAGGTACCTTGATGAGTCACAACTATGGTTATGATCTAGACTGCAAAATAATGCCCTTTGGATGGATAAAAATCTTGTGGTGTATTTCTCTATGTTATTGTTTAATGATTCCTTCCTTTTCTAATTCTTCAGTCAGGTGTCTCAGCTCCTTTTAATCATTTACAACAGTCTTCTGGAAATGTTTAATGAGGTCAGCAAAATTCTGGCAGCTTCAGACCGAATCTCTCTTTCAAGGGTGACTGCAGCCTCTGCTTACTAATAATTAGATATCAGAGAAAAAAATGTCAGCCATAAATTAACCTGGAAATAGCAGCATTAAACGTTTAATGGCTCTGGAGACTGCACATCTTTGGGTTATTCAGTTACATAATTATACATACTGTCTGTCCAACAAGATTTTCCTTTTGGAAATCTCATAACTTTATACTTCTAAATGGCAAAATCAGTCCAAAATGACATACAAAGACTTGAATTTTTTTTTTTTTTGTCCAGGGCAGCACATAAGAAGTAACTCTGCTTCTCACAGGGCCTTTCTGAAGCTCCTAATAAAACAGCTTTGTTTCAGCTCAGCCTTGGAAAAGATGTATGGGTGTCAAATCTGGAGCAGAGTGAGATGTCTCTTTGCACCTGGAAGTTGGTCACCCACATCCTTGGTCCCCCGTCTCTTCGGCCTTCCTGACTGCCTGGGTATGACAGTTCCCGGCCGAGAGCGCTAACTCGCCTCTGCTGCTGCCCAGATCGACCTGCTTCTCTGCTTCACTAAATGGCAAGATGTCCCCAAATTTGCAAAACAGGGCCTGGCAACCTCCATATACTTTGTTCTTAAACCCTTGGTATGGGCGTAACATAGAGAAGAGCTGATAATGTATTATTTTAACCACATTAATCAAATGTTTATAAACTACAATATAATTTCTTAGAATATCATAGAGCTATTTCATGCAAGTGGAGCACTAGTAAATTTTTAAAACACTCAGGCCACTCCAGACTACAATTTTAATAAGAATGCCTGTGTGGCAGTTGGTTTTCATGAAGAGAAATTCAGCTCTCAGAAGGAAAAGAAGTGATCATCAGGCTGGCCTATTTGGGGAATGGCTGTCTATCTAGCAGAAGGGATTCACAGGCATGGAAAACATGTCACTTGCAGAGAGGCATGAGGAAAACTCATCTGCCCTTAGAGTTGCTGTCTTGATCCATCTTTTTCCTGCCAAACTCCCTTTTTATAGCAGCTAAGAGTTGCTGCTGTGCTTTCTGCACCTTGTACAGTTCACCCTTCTGAAGTAAGTCCTGTTCATAGAATAGATCCTCTTGAAATTTACTCTTTCTCCAGTATTTATCAGATATCTGTTGACTGTGACCTTATTTCCTCTATCCCCCACCTCAACCTCATTGTGCTAAAGAATATACCATCATCTTATTGAGACTTTGCTTCCCTTTCAGTTTGACTCCCTTGGAGCTCATGACAACTTGCGTAAGGCTAGATCTTGGCTCAGGGAACTGTTCTCTGCAGACGCATGGTCTAAGTATGCAGGTGAGGCCTCAATCATCCAAGGTTTCTGTCCTGTAAGCAGGTACAACAGGGCTGTGGCTCTTTGGGCTGGGAATCATTACATCAGCTATTCACCCACTCAGAAAGAAATACACGAATCTTGTTTGCAAGCCTAAGAAGCTGCAATCCATTCTCTCTGGTTTGTGGGGTTTGTAGCACACTTTGAGACACCCCAGGTAATAATATGGAGAAAGTGACAAAGATCTTTAGGAGGGGAGGATGTGATGGTACAAAGGAAGCTGGCAAGTCAGAGTACTTGAATTGTCTTCCCTGATTTGTTTCTGACTTTCTGTGAGATGTTAGGTTTAGCCTTTTCCCCAGTTGTTATAACTGTATTAATATTGTCATATACACTGAGCTCTTTATCAAAATGAGTTTTATAAATGTCAAAATGATGACTATTTGGCTTAGTTGTATTCTTCTGAAATGCTTACTCACATGAAAGATTCTTTTCTTTTCAGATGCTTGAAAGATAATTTAGCTAGATTATTCTTTTCAAGTAAGGCAATCTCACATTTACCATGGTTGGATACAAAGTTGTTCAGTAATATCATTGCATTACAAGCTTGCCATTCATGTTCTCAAAGAACATCAAAAGGGACACTTTAATGTACTTATGGACTCCTTCCAACCGGCATATACCACACAATGCCTGTGTTTTTGTAGCAAATGCTCTGAGATTTTTAGTGTTTTATCAACTGCCTGAAGAAATTTACTGAGGTGCACCTTTTGAACAACATGCAGGAGCTGGATAACAAGATGACAGTCATGAATGGAATAGGCACACTGACAGCAAAATACTGTGTGCTCCTGGAAAGAGCCAGCCAGCATACAAAATCTACACTTCCATATTGCTCCTCCTTAGATTTCTACAAAGAGAAATGGCACTGTGTAGCGTCCTAGTTACTTCAGACTTCCTGTTCCCCATCTCTCAGATTCCTGAAGAGGCTTGGTGAAATCCCCATGGCTCCTGGTGATCAGCACTTGGATCCATGCTTGGAGCTCAGGGATCCTGCTGGATCCGTGCACCCAGTGACACAACTGTTGTCCCCACCGGGCAGCAGCAGGGTTATTAAAACTTCTCTCCACAGGGGACAAAAGCGTAATACTGGGAAAGGACCCAAGGAGCTTTAGAAACAGTTGTGCCTGGTGAGAAAGCTTAGCTTTCAAGCCAAAACTGTCTAGTGCTGGCTTCTCAGACAAAAGACATGTGGAGACAGGTATTAGTCTGATGCTGGAAATTGCTGTGCCCCTGCAAGACAGTGCTCTGCTGTCTGAAAGAGGGATCCAGGTGAGATGCTCCTGAGTCTCTGCCGAAGTTGTATTTACAGTGATTGTATTTCAGAAACTGTATCATCACTGCTGGATCCATCACCTGTAAATTTCCCTAAGAAACTCACAGCTGTTAGGTAAACTGTTTAGCTGATGTGCACAGCACGCAGGTGACACACAGCCCTGACAGCCCTCTCCTGCAGACAGACACTGGATGCCACTGTGGTTGCTCAGCGTGTAGGTACAATTATGTCATAGGATTTGTAGCTAATTGCTTGACTTTAATCTTTGAAATCAAGCCCAGAATATCCACAAAATGTCTGGACATTCTGGAATCAAGACCAAAGTTGACAATTGTGTTCAACTGGCACATCCTCTGTCACAGAAGTGAGGCTCATCTGCTGTGGGGAGAGAGCTTTCCTGGTGGTTGGTCCGAGACTGTGAAATTAATGGTGTGGGAGCTGAGGCCCACCACTAACCTGGCCATCATGTGCTCTGACAGGAAGGGCTATTACTTTGACTGGCTTTCTGTAACAAATACAAACACGTTAAAAAAAAAGAAAAAATCAAACCAAACTAAATAAAAGCCCTATTAAAACTGAACGTTCCACATAGTCCAGGCTTCTACCTCTGGGGCAAAGCTGAGAAACTAAGCAGGGTGTGATTGTTTTTTAAGTCCGTTGCTTAATGCACTATGAGTCTGTTGCTCAGATATTATGATGATGAACATGTTATAAGAGCTGACACAGAATAGAATGGGTCTGAAAAAATTTCAGACATCGTGTTGAATTTGTGATTCAGATTGAAGTGCATTAATAATAAATTGAACACATGTATTATATATGGAGGTTCCCATTGAAACAGTTCTTGAGGGCAGCTGTATTTTAGTGCCTTAGCAAAATGATAATAGTTCTAAAGGAAATGCAGATTACTATCATTTCTCTTGTAAATTGTGTTGAGCAATAATTTTGAACAATGGCAGGGCTCATACAGGATATATTACAGGAATGTCAACCTACTGTTAAAATGTGCATTCCCATCTCTAGCCAGAGAGTCAGATCTTACTAATCCCTTTGGCAGGGGAAAAAATGAAAAATATGCTGCAAGTTACAGTCCAAAAATCACAAGGAATGCAGTTAATGATTTTAAATGATTTATTGATGCTAGAGTTAGCTCTAACTAAAGTCACATTGCTCCCAGAAACCCAACCTACTTATCTCATAAATAACACATGAAATGGCTTTCTGAACACTCATGTATGAGTTCAAGGACGATGGGTTGCAAGTCATACCCGGAAGGATTTTTCACATCCCGCCTGATCAATCCTTTCATGAGGAGGCAGAGAGAGATAGACCTGGAGGGCAGTCACAACAGGATATGCTCCCATTCCCTCTGCTCCTTCACATCTCCCTCTGTCCAAAACACTCCATACAAACCCTTTCCTATTGCAGAATGTCAGAGGTAGTTTTAATCTGCCCTCCTTGTCCCCTGGAAATAGAAGAAATGGTAGCTGGGAACACCAGGTACTCTAGAGGGAAAGGGGAGATTTGTTTATGCTGGAGGGGAAAGGCAGTTAACTTTAAAACCTTCTTCTAAGTTTAAAATTTCTTTGCTCTTCCCCAGACCTTGCAATTCAGCTTTTTGTCCCAGCAAGTCAAGTGGCCCTGGAGCCCCTGGAGCACTGGCTCTTCCAGGAGCAAAAGCGGTTATTTCCTCCATGAAAGGTGCAGTCAGAGTCCTCTATCCCTACAGAGAGACAAGAACAGCTTTGTAGTGCCTTTTACTACTGAACCCATCTTCTGGTCCTTTTCTTTCTTCACACAGACTCTTCTTTTGGGATGGTACTTGGAGACGCCCCAAGGGTGGGGTTTGGCATCGAAAATCCCTGCTGCCAGGTGCGGATACTTCACACTGCCAGGATGTCCCTTTTGGTGGGTACTGCCTGGACCATGATGGTAGATTTGGGCACTCATTGCTGAGTGGGATCTCTGCTCACCTTTTCAGGCCTCTCTCCTTCCCTAATTGTGCACCAGAGAGGAATGGAGGCCAAGGGGAGGGCAGTTCCCCCGTCACCCTGAGAGACCCTCGAGGTATTAAGCTTAAGGAGCATCAACAGCCTCACACAAGACATCTTCATCCAGCTCCTGGTCTCTCTACCTCAGCTGCTGTTGTTGCTACAAGCTTACGCTAGCAATACTGGAAATGTTCCTCCCTTTCTCGGCCACCTCAGCCCTGCCTTTGTGCTTTTGGCTGTCTCCACTCTCAGTCTTGCTTTGGAGCCGAAGATGTTGAGCAAGGAGGATGCCTTCCCTGTTGTCAGAGACAATTTTGTTTCTAGAAATGTTACCCATGCACAGGGGCTGGATGCAGGAAGAGGGATGGGATTATTCCTCCTCTGCTCCTTTTGGTGCTCTCTTTAGCTGTGGGCTTGACCTACCTTTGCCCTACTTTGGATTCCTGCACTGATTACATGAGCATTATGTGTTTTCAAGCTCATTCCCACAAACCTGTGATGATTAAGGTGCTTTTTCATATTTTCTCATTTTTTAAAATGAAATATATGACCCTGATGTAATTTTAGGACTCAGTGTCAGAGACCTAGGGCTGAGCATTAGTCCTGGATTCTCAGATGTGCTTCAGTGTGTAGATAATACTTGGCAGGTCTGGGATTTGGCATCTGTACCAACAACAGGCACTGCTTTCCTGGTCACCTATTCCCAGTTTTTCTACTGCTAGCACGCAGCAAGGATAACCAGGGGAGAAAACACTTTTCAAACTAAGGAAAGTAAATGACCTGGCTGAAAAACAAAACAAATAATGTACTAAGCCCTTACAGAGTTTGTTGAGAGAAAAGTACTCAGCTTGGAGATGGGAGGGGACTGTTAACATTGACATCTCCTTGCTTGCCTCAGCCCTGGTTATCTAACTGTGGTGAAATGGTCCTGGTTTCTGTGTTCAGCACTCCTCCATGGAGCTAAACCTTTATGTTGGGATGGGTGAAAATGGTGATATCGGCCCCACTCTGTATTTCCTTCAGTGCTGCAAAGAAAGAGTGAGGCACAGGTGTAGGCAATAGTGTCCTGGTCCCAGAACTGGGGACAGGAAGGAGTCACGTCATCTTAGTGAATGTGAAATAAAAAACAGCCTCTCACAGACACTACCAAGACTTTTGTTTTTTCATCTGGAAAAGAAAAGGTGGGAGCTAAAAGGCTTGGAAAGCAGACTGTTTTATAGCTCAGCAAAGGATGTAGACCGCCTGTACAAAGAGACCTGGAGAGTCTCTAACAGATAGTATTTACCTGACAAGAAAATGTAGAAATTTTACAAGTGAATTCCCAGCCAGCTATCTTCACCACTTCTAAAAGCGCCTATTACCTTTCGGAGGAAACATTTGCAAGGTGCTGGAAATTTCTTTTAAAATAAAGCACCCATCTTCAAAGTGGATGAAATAATGAAAATATTTTGACTATTACTAGCAGAGCGAGAGAATAAATTAAACAATGTCCAAGAACGTGGCTCAGCAAAGGTAACAGTGCAGTGAGAGTCAAACAAGGCAGAAGAAAGGTGGGTTTCACATGGCATTTGCATATGAGTGACATGTTGGGGCTCATGTGCTACTTGACTGAGATCTAGTTAGAGACCAGAGAGAGATTCAGTTCATTTCAAAGGACACTGAGGACACGATTAGGATGACATTTATAATGCCTTTGAGAAGCCTAGACTTCCCCACAGGGCTGCCAGATATGTCCAGGTTCTACAGAAGACCTTGGGGCTTCTGCGGTGGCTGCTGAAGGTGAGGTGGACACACAACTGCATCTCTGATGGCACCAGAAAGCTGAGCTCAAGTAGTTAAAGGGTCAGTAATTTCCTAACATTGCTAACTCTCTTCTTCAAGTTTGTCTAACCAGACCTCAAATGCTCAGGAAACCTGGCTCAGCCCTAGGCTGCCCAGTTACACAGCCCAGGTAACTTGTGTCTCAGTTTTCTGTATCCATAAAATAATAATGACCCTGGTCTCCTGTGAAAATTGTTTTAAGGTGTCATGAGGAAAACTTTTATATAAAAGTCAGGTGAAAAACAAGGACTGGATGCCAGTTAGTACTTGGTCAAATGTAAACTTACAAAAAAATGCAAGAAATTGGTGAGCAGAGAGCGATCACCTTGTGAGAGCACTGCCAGAAGTTTTCAGATTCATTATCTTCCAGATGTCAGTATGGGGATGCCTGAGATAACAGCTAATTTCTGTAGCCATTTGATTTAGGAAACCATAAACCAAATGTTATTTGGTTTTCTTTACAAGTGGAAGAAGTTGGACTTAAAATTGTGTTTCTTACTAGATCTACAGTTTCTAATTTCACAGCAAGGCTATTGGGACCACATAAAGAAGCAACGTCACAGAAAAACTTCATTTTTTTTCACATCTAGATGGGGAGTCCTCACTCATCTGGGTGCTATTAAGCAGAAGACAGACTGTAATGATAAACAGCCCTTGTTAAAATTTTATGTTATGAAGAAAGAATATCATCACACATTATTTCATTGGCAAGTCATAACAAGCCTGCAGGTTTAAAAAGAAAAAATATGATATCTGGTTGGAAGCAAATTAGCTGAACTTTTTGGAGCTTATGTCTTTCAAGATGGAATTATAGCTATAAAACACAAGAAGGCAAAAATATACTTAGTAAAAGGAGTGATTCCTAACTTTTGGAAAACTCACAAGTTTTATTTTATAGCTGACAATAACTATTGGTTTCCAAACACACATCATGACAATATTGTCAGAGAGGTCACAAACCTTTTTTAAGAGTCATAGTTGATTCTTATACATTTTGGTTACATAATTTAGGGACAAAGGAGATGTAATGGATATATCAATATTTCAGGAAGGCATTTTTCCATCTCCAGATTCCATCAAGCTTATCTGACCAGCAAAACACCAATCCAGAGAGTTTGTTCTCTTGCACCAAACTCAGAAATGCTCTTGATAATTTTAACACCACCTTGCAAATGTCAGATTGGACTGAAAGATCAGCTCCACTATTTAAAGCCTTGGACTTTTGAAATTAAATAAATAATTGTCTATACATGAGACATTTGTTCTAGAGTTCTTCAGTCAAGCTTTAAAAGATGTTTTTAACACACAGTGGCCCACCCTTTACCTCCCTGGCCCACCCATTCAAAGCTCAAAGACATCATTAGGAGACTGTCAGTGGAGACAGCACTTCTCTTTTCCCTTTATAAGAATGGATATGCTTTAAAGAACTCACCTGGAGACACCCTGGAGACATCACCGGAGGCCAGAGATGCAGTCTCCATCATACAAGAATTATTTTAAAAACTTCCCTCAAGCCAGTAAAAATCTGGATAAATTATCTTCTGTTATTTTCTGTTAGATACCCTTTAGGGACATGTTCCTTCCTGTCCTCCAAAAATGAGGTTCCTTCTTCCTTCTTTTCCTCCTCTGGTCAGCCCCGCAATCTAGAGAGTGCATGTAGCTCTCTGAATAATTTCTGATGTTACTGGAGGAGTTCGGGATGAACAGAAGTGCAATTGTAGCTGTCTCTGAAGATGAACTTCCTTATTTTTCTCAAGTGATGGTGACACAGAACCTTTTCTTCTCTGCACCTTTTGTCCGAATGTCCTCTGTTCACCAAGAGATGATATCGGTGCTTTCTCTAGCCTAGTTTCTCTTAACACGCTGTCTGTAGTGTTATCCAGAGTACTTCTTGTTCATGATCACTTACTCATTCTTACAGCTTTTCTTCATTGTCTATTTTTTCCTCTTTCTTTTCTTCATTTGTGTTCCCAGTTTTCAGCTGGGTACTATTAACCCCAACTGGGAGCTCTTTCAGCACGAAGAGAAGCCAGACTGCAGCCTGTCTAGGCTAAGGTTTATCTGATGGAGCATGCGTGAGATCCGGGCAACCAGAACCAAAATCACACAGGTGATCACTGTGCTGCCAAGCTGCCCCGATCAGAGGGCTACTGCTTGGGGACTACAAGGATCCCTTCTCGCAGGTTGCTTTTTATTGCAGATAAGGCCCTGTTAAAGATCTTCGCTTGTACTTATTTACTTATACCCCCCTATTGCACTACCCAATGCAGGCATTGGTCCCCTTCTGCTATCCAGGTGCTGACAATTTTTGCTAGCTTTGCTAAACACACATTCATCATAAGCTGTTGCAATATATCAGGGAGAGGAAATTTCCAGGTTTGCTGGGGTAAGATGTTGGTGAGGAGGCAGTTATGAAGGCTGAAGAGACAGTAGGGATGGAGTTGTGAGTGTCTCTATACATGGTATAGCTCATACTTGTAACCTATGGAAAATATACTGAGTCTGAGAATGTACTAAATCAAGTCTAAGCCGGAGTGTCTACAAAGTAAATCTTTCCCTTCATTACTGTTCAAACATTCATCATGCTTATGAACTGAAGTCCTGGCAAAATGTCTATGACTAGATGGAATATGACAGATTGCTTCTGTAGTTCACCAAATTTCAAAGCACGCTGTGAAATGATGCCTCTGCATTTTAAAACTTTATGCTAGACCTGGGTAGATTTCTTGTGGCTGAGTTATTGTTCTTGAACATGACAGTGTTACAGAACTGCTCTTATTTATGACAGACTGTGAGAGAGTTTGGAATTCTCATTATGAACTTTCCAACTCTAATTTTCGTATTACTTTTCAGCCCCCCTGTTATGTTGATGGTTCCTGGCTCCTCATTCCCTTTTATTTAGTTTTATTTAGCCTCGATTTAAAATCAAAATACTAATAATTAATACACAGGTAATAGTAGTGTTCACACAGCAATGAAATTGTTCAGCTAATTACAGCCATTTTTCAGTCTCTATGTTTTCAGCAGCTACTTAATATCATGCTAAGTTATGCTTCATAGCTATCTATTAGAGAAAGTGTTTCCCATTATTGAAGAACATCATTGTATTCAATTTCAGCAAATTTAACTGTGAATTTATGAAGAAAAAGCCACCATAAATATCTTCCTTTCAGAACAAACCAAAGCAAGTCACTAAGCTTGACCTCAAAAACAAGCAAATAAACCAATCCATACTCATGAATTAAATAATACTAGAAGACTGAGGAAGAAAGTATAATGTCTAGGCAAATGTCTAGCCCACTTATCAAGACTTTTCCTATAGGCAATGGAGAGTGATGTGCACCTCCTTTGGGAATTCATGCCATCCCTAAGATAAGGGTGTAAGTCTGTTTTGAGAGATCTTTTTATTGAATGGAGAGGGCAGAGATGTCCACCTTAGATCAGATGCCTGACTTTTAGGCGGTGACAGGTGCCAAAACTTTACCAGCCATAATTACAGTTTGGACACCACTTAAAACATTGAAAACATCTATGGGAAACACTTCGAAACAGAGGTAGCCACTGAAAACTTATGGCAATGACACAGGAGACATGCAAATATTAGCAAAGTGTTTCCAGTGCCCACTATATGCAACTGTCTACTCCTGTCATGGGTGTCAGTCTACCTGTATCTATGAGATCTTCACACCTTTTGATGCCTTGTTTTCAGCTCCAACAGATATCTTCTTGGACCAAACACTGTCTCTTGTGCCACCACGGAGGGAAACCAGATTTACTAGGCTTACTGCAAACAGCAATAAAAAAAAAAAAAAAAACTAACAAGGTATTAGATGCTTTCTAATAAGCTTTTCCAAAGTTCTCAGTCAATGATTGTTTGGATCAGGAAGAAAAATTTGCTTTCGTGGTAGCAGAAGCAGCACTGCTGTCCAGCACTGAAGTGCAGCTTGGGGCAGTGAAACTGCTCAGTGCAGACTCAGGTGCCAAAATTTCCACTGCTTCCCTTATCAGCGTTCAGAGATGCATGCTTGTGGCAGAGACTGTCATGTAGTTATGATGGTACAGTATATAGTATTAAAGAGGAAACTCACTGACTGGAGGAGCCACATTATGCTCAGATGTGAGCCACCTTCTGAATATTGTTTTCTACACCCTTAAGCAGCTAATGACGAGCAGGTCAGCAGCAGGATGAACAAACCTCTTGCAGATTCTGATACCATGCTTAAATTTTTGTGCATGCTTTTATGCCTCTGTCTGGGCTTATGACCACATCAACACAGAAAAGAGAAGAGCTGTTTTCTGACATTAGCCCCCTGCAGCTGTGTGCTGCTGTCCCTCTGGTTGAGTTTACTGTGCCTGCAGCACAGTCTGGGGCCATGCATGCACATGTCAATCATTTCTGGGCAGTCTGGTGGCCTGAACTGTCCTCTGAGGCATTTTACTTTACTCAGGAGTGTTCATCTTTCTTTTCTACTGCCTACTGTCCTGCTGGAACAGAACAGATGGCAGAGAGGAGCAATAACACCAAGGAGCCTTGGCTGCAGTGACCATGAGATGTGGAGTTCAGGATCCTGCGAGGAGGAAGCAGGGCAATAAGTAAGATCACAACCCTGGACTTCAGGAGAGCAAACTTTGGCCTCTTCAGGGACCTACTTAGAGGAATCCCATGGGTTAGGGCCCTAGAAGGAAGGGGCGTTCAAGAGAGCTGGTTAACATTCAAACTTCACTTCCTCCAGGCTCAAGAGCGGTGCATCCCTATGAGTAGGAAGTCAAGCAAAGGAGGCAGGAGACCTGCATGGAGGAGCAAGGAGCTCCTGGCAAAACTCAAGCAGAAGAAGGAAGTATACAGAAAGTGGAAAGGGGGACAGGCCACTTGGGAGGAATATAGGAACGTTGTCAGAGTATGCAGGGATGCGACGAGGAAGGCTAAGGCCCATTTGGAATTAAATCTGGCAAGGCATGTCAAGGACAACAAGAAGGGCTTCTTCAAATACATCAGYAGCAAGAGGAAGACTAGGGAAAATGTGGGCCTTTTGCTGAATGGGGTGGGTGCCCTGGTGACGAAGAATGCAGAGAAGGCAGAGTTACTGAATGCCGCCTTTGCTTCAGTCTTTACTGCTCAGGCCAGCCCTCAGGAACCCCAGACCCTGGAGGCAAGAGAGAAAGTCTGGAGAAAGGAAGACTTTCCCTTGGTCAAGGAGGATCGGGTTAGAGATCATTTAGTCAAACCTGATACCCACAAATCCATGGGCCCTGATGGGATGCACCCACGAGTGCTGAGGGAGCTGGCGGATGTCATTGCTAAGCCACTCTCCATCATCTTTGAAAGGTCATGGAGAACAGGAGAGGTGCCTGAGGACTGGAAGAAAGCCAATGTCACCCCAGTCTTCAAAAAGGGCAAGAAGGAGGACCCAGGGAACTACAGGCCAGTCAGCCTCACCTGCATCCCTGGAAAGGTGATGGAGCAGCTCATCCTGGAGGCCATCTCCAAGCATGTGGAGGAAAAGAAGGTGATCAGGAGTAGCCAGCATGGCTTCACCAAGGGGAAGTCACGCTTAACCAATCTGATAGCCTTCTATGATGGAATGACTGGCTGGGTAGATGAGGGGAGAGCAGTGGATGTTGTCTACCTAGACTTCAGCAAGGCTTTCGACACTGTCTCCCATAGCATCCTCATAGGCAAGCTCAGGAAGTGTGGGTTAGATGAGTGGACAGTGAGGTGGATTGAGAACTGGCTGAATGGCAGAGCTCAGAGGGTTGTGATCAGTGGCACAGAGTCTAGTTGGAGGCCTGTAGCTAGCGGTGTCCCCCAGGGGTCAGTCCTGGGTCCAGTCTTGTTCAACTTCTTCATCAATGACCTGGATGAAGGGACAGAGTGCACCCTCAGCAAGTTTGCTGACGATACAAAACTGGGAGGAGTGGCTGATACGCCAGAGGGCTGTGCTGCCATTCAGAGAGACCTGGACAGGCTGGAGAGGTGGGCAGAGAGGAACCTCATGAGGTTCAACAAAGGCAAGTGCAGGGTCCTGCACCTAGGGAGGACTAACCCCCTGCACCAGTACAGGTTGGGGGTTGACCTGCTGGAAAGCAGCTCTGCAGAGAAGGACCTGGGAGTGCTGGTGGACACCAAGTTAAGCATGAGGCAGCAATGTGCCCTTGTGGCCAAGAAGGCCAATGGTATGCTGGGGTGCATCAGGAAGAGTGTTGCCAGCAGGTCGAGGGAGGTGATCCTCCCCCTCTACTCAGCCCTGGTGAGGCCACATCTGGAGTACTGCGTCCAGTTCTGGGCTCCCCAGTACAAGGGGGATGTGGCACTACTGGAGCAAGTCCAGCGAAGGGCTACAAAGATGATTAGGGGACTGGAGCATCTCTCTTATGAGGAAAGGCTGAGAGAGCTGGGCCTGTTTAGGCTGGAGAAGAGAAAGCTGAGAGGGGATCTTATTAATGTATACAAATATCTTCAGGGAGGGTGTCAAGAGGATGGGACCAGACTCTTTTCAGTGGTGCCCAGTGACAGGACGCGAGGCAATGGGCACAAACTGAAACACAGGAAGTTCCATCTGAACATGAGGAAAAACTTTTTCACTGTGAGGGTGACAGAGCACTGGAACAGGTTGCCCAGAGAGGTGGTGGAGTCTCCTTCTCTGGAGATATTCAAAACCTGCCTGGATGCGATCCTGTGCAACGTGCTCTAGGTGACCCATCTTGAGCAGGGGGGTTGGACTAGATGATTTCCAGAGGTCCGTTCCAACCTCAACCATTCTGTGATTCTGTGATTCTGTGAAATCATCCTAGTCTATTGTTAAGTGAATGTATGTCTAATCCCTGGGGTTAACCCAGCCAGATATTCACAAACCATTGATCAGAATCCTAATAATTTTAAGGATGTCTTAAAAAATAGTATTTAAAAATAATAAAGGTGTTAATTCATATTTTTGCCCTAACTATTTAAGTACTCTGGGGTTTTCCAGGTTTTCTTTGCAGCTAGAAACGCTAGAAGATAAAATGGAGATTTGCAGTTGTTCACATGATTTCAGGAGCAGGAGTTACAAACTTAATGCACATGGTTTTTATATGGAGGGCAAAGCCAAAGTATTTAAGCATGATTTTCTCTGGATGACATACTGACTGGTGAAATGGAGAACAAGTGAATTTTTTCTTCACTCTGGAACACCTTAAATTCATATAGTGCTTCAAGTTTATCAGTATTAAAGCAGAGGAACAGGTGGTATATAATAGGCTAATGCAGAAATTATTTTACTACTAATACTAATATTAATATATAAAACAGAATGTAAAGGGTTAATCTGCACCGTTCATCCATTTGATGAAAATAATAAGCTAAAATGCCCTTCCGGATGATGACTGAAAGCCAATGTTATTAACACAAGGCTGATGCCTGGTGTACACATGCAGCAATTAAGTTCAGTTAATTGCAACTACTTTGAAAAGATTTTTTCAACTTTAGTTTATATTTTTTGATCTCCTGAGGTCATACATCATCATTTTCTGCTATGGTACTGTAATTTTGTCACTATTTTCTTTTCATCCTTGGCTCACTTATATGAAAAGATGAAAATGTGCATTCCCCGGTGACTCACAGAACTTGGGTTAACCAATGAATGGAAACTGACTGCAGGCCACCCTTGCAGAGCAGCTCAGATTAATGCTTTTCCTGCATTTTTTGAGGAGCTAAACACTTTCCAGTGTGGAGACAAGTGGCAGAAACAGCCCTTAGCTGGTTAAAATAAAGCCTGAGGCTAGAGGGCTTCTAAATGTAAATGCTTATTTTTGATCCAGGAAGATCAGTCTGATTGAGGAACAAGCAACCTAATCAGATCACCCACTTTTTTTCTCCTGAGCACACTGTATTTTCTGGTCTCTTTCTGAAGAGCGAACCCCAGGCAGTACAAGGGAGGGATTATTCTCAACTCAATATGTGGACAACAGTGGACTGTCCTTAAGGATGCACAAGTACACACAACCGCAGTGGAGAAACAAAACCTAGAGAATCGGTAATGCCAAAAATAAAGTGCCCGACTATAGCATTCACTAAGCAATGACAAGCTGTTGGGAAGACTTAACTGCAGAGTAAAGTAATTGTGGGGAGAGAAAAGAAATGATGTAAGACACAAAAAGGAGAATAAAGCAAAAAGAAAAGCTCAAGATGACATTCAAGTATGGTCGAGTTCCTCGATTTTAATGAGAGCAGATGGGTTTTCCCAGAGACACATGTGGAGGATAGCAGTCTTGGAGATGAAAGGGCAATTGCTTCAAAATAAATAAAATCAAAAAGACTGAGATAATTAAGAGAAACAAAGTCTAAATAGTCAAAAAAAAAGCAAAACAGTGTAAGGAGAGGATCAGCTTTCTACTTAAATCTATCAGTAATATGTCAGAGCCTAAGTTTTCAAAACAGACAGGAAGACTTCTTCTGAATATTACCAAACAAGTGGCATCACTATGCCTGATGGCTCAAGAGTTCTCAATTTCAGATTTTTCTTTTAGCAGCAAAATTGAAGGGAATATATTGAGAAGATACTGTTTTGTTTTATTGATTCTCACAACTGTCAGCTTTTGAGAAATTTCTGTTCCTCTATAAATGAGGAACAAAGTGACCTGAAAAGTATGTAGAATTCTTTGTCAAGAGAACATCAATATTAATAATAGTTATTATCATTAATAATATTGATATGGGAGAAGTTGATTTTGCAGTCTCTGTGGTACATCATTTATAGAAACTGATGACTAATAAAAATGACTTGCTGCAGAAGGTAACATTTCTGCACATTAACTAATAAATCACTTACTGAAGTTCAGCATAACAGCCACACTACTGTATGCATGAGGACGTGTCAGATCTTTGGCATTTTGTCACCATGCCCTGTTCCTTTACAGTATTGATTCTTCTGTGGTATTTAATGTTGCACGTCAGCTAATAAAACACAATGATCGTATACTTTCCTCTATGGGTATCAAATATGTTGCTGTAATTAAAATGTGACCTCCATGAATAAGGTTTGTGCAGAGTGGATTTTAATGTAGGTAAAATGGCAATGTCCAAGTCAGAAGGAATTTTTAAATAAAGTGTGAAAATGTATTTTATTTTTTCTATGACTAATCTCTGCACCAAAATCTGTGGAGTTTGATCATCTATAGTGATTTTTCCTCATTCACTTAATTAACTGGATAGTTAGTTTTTTATCAGACCTCCCCACTAGCTAGCTTTCTTCCAGGAGGCAACTGGTTTCTGCTACCTGCAGATATGGTTGGAACTGTGAGGAAAAAAAGTCCTGATGGCAGAGAATAGACAGATTATTCAGTACAGCTGAACAGGTACGAAAAGGCAGTAAGCAGGCTTGAAATGCCATCCAGCTGCTTGAGAACCTTCACTGTTCAACAGTTTTTGAAGCCTGAATCCTATAAAGCCTCAAGTCCTTTATGCTGGACAATGCTGACAGACCCTTGTACCTTATCTGAGTTCTGAAGGTGGCTACATAAATTCTTGAAGCTTCCCAATCTATGCACAGGGCAGGAAAATAGACCCCCAGGAGGCATGATCATTTAAATACACAATAAAAAATGAATGGGAAATTTTGAGAATTTTCCTTTCTGACTTGTGTTTGTTTTGCCCTGTTCAAAGCAAGAATACTTAGCTTATGTAACAGGGGATACCCGTGTTCAGCCACCTGTCAAATGTGTGTCCAGTGCTGGGAAATGGACCATGGTATTGGCCAGAAAAGCTCTGTAATGGTCTATATGACTGTTTTGGCTGAAAGGTTGCAACCATCAGCTTATGCAGGCAACCCCCCCCCCAAAGTCTCCCAAATTCCATGCTCTTGATTCAGAGACACAATAGGTGCTCTCATCAGTAGAAGGTTGTACTTACTCTAAACATGAGTGGTGCAAGATTGCTAAGACAAACACTAACTATGCTGAGGATAAATGCTTGAAAAAAAAAAATCTTTCTCATGGCAAAATAAGGCAACGCTATGAGAACATCAACATAGTTTGAATTACTGTTCAACAGCCCAGCCAGTGGCAATACGAAATCATATTAAATCAGATTGGGCATGTACATTTTGGAATTTTGTGTCTCTTATCAGAAATATTTTTCCTTTCCAAAAAAAGGACCTTGCACAAGATTACACTGCTTCTTTATGGGCAGGCCTATTAAGCATTACATTGCTTCAGGTAGTAACTTAGCAAGACTGCAACCCACTCTGCTTCTTTAGTTAGACCAGATGAAAGCACCTTGGAAAAAGAGGGGAAATCTTCCTTTCAGCTGAGAATGGACTGAAATTATTTTGATTTAATGGAGAGATGGCATTTAATTGCTGCATCTGGGGTTTTCCCTCTACATTGTTATATATACTATCTTCAATGCAATTAATTCTAACTAAAATAAGAGCTTTGATTTGAAATGATGTTGAACGAACTTTGTAAGTTTACCAAGTTTTTACAATGAAATAAAATAATCCATAAATTTAAGAATACTAGATATGGAAGGAGTCTGTATTGCTAATTAAAAATTCATTGCCAAAATTCCTGGACTGGTTAATTTTAAGTGGTTTAAAGTAGAAAAAAAGTAATGTAAAAAAAATGATATGTATGTGAGGCTAATGATATTAAAGTTTTTAGGTTTGTTCTTTGACAGAAAGGAGGGATGTAATCCAGTATTGCTGAAGTGTTTGAAGCAAATTGTTGGTGCCAGTTTACAAACCCAAGCTGGAATACCAAGGGAGAGGTAGTTAAATTAGTTTATGCGATTTGTGTACATTTCTAAATGCTCATGAATCTATTTGAATTGCAAGTTTCTTATTAAGATCTGATTTAAAAAAATCCCTCAGCTGATACATGCATTAATTATTTGCAGTGCTGTAATAGATTTATAAGTGTAGGAAGAAACCTGTTATGAAGCATTTATGATTTTTTTTCTGTCCTCACTGAGTGAATTCAAACCACTCTGTAGGGTCAGTTTTCCTTCAGGACGGATGGGACTGTAATGGAGCATTAATGAATGAAGGCACCAGCAGACATGGGCAATGCAAATGAAGTGGTGAGAAGGAAAATTAGAATTTGCAAGACACTTCCATACTGCACGGCATGAATCTTCTACACTGTTGTTCCTTCTCCTGGAAATTAAGGTCACATCTAACAAGCAGCCCTAGTAATTGTTCTGAAGAACTGCAGAGTGAAGCTGCTTGGTTTGAGCCTTATTTTCTAGCTCTGAATGAAGTGCTTTCTTCTCCCAGGAGTAGTGAACATCAGAACAAATTAAAAGTTTCTTTTGATGCGTCTGTGCTTCTACAAGCAACCTGGAAAACTATGTATGCTTTTCTTCTTTCTTGAGCTGAGGTAGCAGCACCAGGAAACCAGCATACCAGAGCCTGGAGGAGCTTCTCTAGAGCACTGTGGCCTGGGTCCCGCTTCTTCTTTCTATCAAAACTATTCAAGAATCTTTTATAGTCTAGGCAAAATGACCAACTCCTTCAGATGGTCACTCCTGCCTTCCCCAGCTCCCTCTGTCCTTCCAGGCACATCTGGAGGCTTTTCAGTCAGATAAGTCTATTCTCGATAACAAGTGTCAAGGGTATTTTCAATTCTCTTGAAAATTGCAGTGGTGGTGTTATGGAGCAGATGGGTTTTGGGTAAAGCTATTTAATTGTCAGTTGTTTGTCATTCAATGGTTGTTTAAGTGTTGCATTATGTTTTTGCAGTAGAAGATGTGTGCAGAGGGAGGAGGCACATTGTGCTGAAGTTGTGCAGAGATTATGTTCAGAAGGTAAAAATCAAGATGTTCAGGACCCATGTGGGATGGAAAGCAACCATCCTGTTTTGTAAGATATTAAAGTTTTGAATTCTTTTTAACCTTACATTTTGCACAAATCCAAATACTTCCTGAGAAAAAAACTTTGGCTGACTCTTCTTACAGGAGAAAATGCCAATAACCAGGCTACTGCCTGCTCTGAACGAGCGTGCCCTCCTGGAAGCAAAGCCGCGCGGCTGCCTGAGACAGCAGCGCAGGAGAGCCGTCTCAGTTCTCTGTCCAGTAATCTTCCACCAAAACAACATTGATAACAAAAGATTTCCCTGCAGATTAGCTGCCAGAGCCTTTTTCTAATGAGCAAGGTTTCATCCTGGCCTGTTCTTTGTCAGGAAGCAGCAATGAGCTCAGATTTTTCTTTTGCTTCTAGCTCATGACTGCATTAATGGTAACCCCCTTCCTTCATACAACCTCTGTGCTCTTTCAGATACACATGTACTTCTCTTTTCACGATACCTTATGGTTACACTCCATGTAACTCATAGAAACAAATGGCTATTTTGCCTTATATTCCCTTAAAGATGATAGAAATATCAAATGCCTTTGAAGGCTACAAGTGCTTTGAAGGCTACAAGTGCCAAGTGCCATACAAAGGACATTTATTAGTAAAATATCAGATATATTTAAGTTTTTCATCAGCATGGCAGCCTGCTCTTGTGTTAGTCAGAAATGGAAAGGACATAAGGGCTTTTGCTGCAACTGGTACCAGTTGGAACTTCTTCCTAACTGTATTTCACCTTACCAGTCCCTTCAGAGTAAGGGATTTCCTCCATACATTGTTTTAATACAGATCAGTGCGTGTTCTTGGCACCTAACAAACAGTACCAAGGCCCACATATTTAAATATATGTAAACACCTAGGCCTAGGTTTCCAGGATCTGCCTATAGATCCTTATATGGCACCTTTAATCCCTGTACTACAAAACTCTTATCATAGGCAGGCAGGCACTGTTACCCACTCCGGCACCCTATTTTTTGGGCAGTTCTGCCTCCATGATGACTTAGTATTAAACTTTAATTATCAGAGGGTTTACACACATCAAAGCAAAATTCTTACATGAGAATGAAAAAACGCACAGCGAGAAGAAAACCAAGGAAACCTGAAGAATTTAAGAAGGAAGACACAAAAAGGCATGCAATTCCAGAGGAAAAATATTGGATGCTGTGCCTCATTTTCTAAGAGGAGCTATAGTTTTCACCAGCTTATTTTAATTGTGTTTTGGAAGAACTTTGAAAAATAGCTTTTAGTTGCTTGGGCGAGTTATACAAACATACACAGAAGTTGTAAGTCCTTTTGTTCAAACAGCAGGCTCATGTGCAAAATGTTCCCCCCCAACATCTCTCTCAGAGGCAAAATTCATGTGTGTCTTGCCTCACCCCCAAACAAATGCTTTTGCATGAGTCATAAAGTGTGGAACTACTAACCCTAATTGAAATGCACATCTAAACTGACACTTAACCCTGATTTTTTTAAGCCACACATGTGGCTGTGGGCGACACTATCTTATCTGGATAGCACCTTGCAGCCTGAAGGTTTTAAAAGTGTTTTATTTACATAATGCCTCATTTATTTTGTAAGAATTACACTCTCCCCACCACTGCTAAGATCTTCTTTGGCATAGAAAATATCCAGCAGCTGTTTATCAGCCTACAGAAATGCTGCATAATAAGAAATAAAAAGAGACTGTGCATCTCACTAAAATCATGAAATGAGTTAGGTAGGGACGCCATTAGGCAAAAAAGCCAGAAAACAAAAACAACAACAAATTCAGTCACTAAATTTTCACCCCTGATTTGTACAGTCCTACTGGTGACCAGTAGGCACAGAGCAATAACGCATAAGAGTCATGCTGGGCAATCTCTAAAGGGAACCTTATTACATAACCTGAAAAAACAAATGCATCAGCCAAGATTTTTAGAAGTGATAAATCCTTTGGCTGCTAAATATAAGATACTTTTAAAGGGGGTAAGAGCTGTGTTTTTCTTTCAAATGCAAGTGTTTACGATGCAACACTAAATTCACCAGGCTGGGCAGCTGTGACAAACACAAGAGTGCAGAGAATAAATTGCAGGAGAGAAATTGCACAAGCCATTAGAACAAATACACCTGCTAAAGTGTTTTTCATCTTTTACTTTTTAAAATAGACTGATCAATATTCTTGTTTGGGTTTGATTTGGAAAACTGCACAGTAGAAATATCAAAACTTCATTAATTTGGGGCCACTAGGTGGTGAAATCTTATTATAGCTTAAATGTGTTTGATTACCTCAGATGTATAGTGGGAGACCCATTTATAGAACAATAGAGAAAACACTGATGGTATCTTATGGCTGGGAGGATATTGAGGCACACAGAAATTCAATACAATTTGACTTCTTAAAATTATAGCTCTAAATAATTATAAGAGACTGAAGTTACAAAATATAAAATTAAACTTGATGGGAATAACTAACTTTATTGAAAAAACCCTATCAAGATATGTTTTAAGCAAATAACTTGAAAGCCTATTCATGTGAACTTGCCTTGAAATACAGAAAAGAATGGAAGTTAACTGAGTAGCAGTTGGGATGACAGGCTGTGTGAATTTCTCTCTTCAGGAAGAATGGAGCATTTGGAAAGAAGTACGTTGCCATTTATCATTATCAGCTGTAATTGAAATTGGGGCATCTCAACACTTTGCTCCGAAACCGTGAAAGTTGTGTCATCAGGTATTGGGCTAACACAACAGAGGACCTTAATGTTCACTGACAAGAAAGCTTTGGAGTATTTAATGTCATCCCTCATCAAAATTCTAGGTTATTACATATGACAGTAGAATATGTATATAAGGGGAGAAAAAGCCTCAGCAATAGATTTTACATCTTTTTAAACAGTGCAGCTCTTGCAAAGGTCTTCCAGGTGCTCTTCTTGTCACTGATACACATCGGTAATTTTATTTGGGGATTGTGTATCACTCCAACACCAATCAGACATATTCAACTGACTACAAGAAAATGATAAATTCTAGGCTGCCAAAGAAATTTAACTGTTAAATGTAAAGACTAGTGATTAAGGAAACACATAGTTGCAATTTTTAAGTTATTCAGGTTCTCCAGCCTGAGGTATTTGTGTTCAGCACAAAACCTCAGTGTTGAAGGAGAAGGGTGGCTGTTCTCATCTATATTTCCTGCCTGGTGGCAGGGACTTACAGGAGGGCAGGGTGGCTTGCTGTGAGTCTGCAGCTTGCAGGCTATTTAGCTGGCTTTCCTTTTCTAACATTTTTCCGTTAAATACTTTTCCATCTTCTTTGCCTGTTGGACTTTTCGGTGAAGAAAATCAGCATTCAAGAACAACGACATAGACTGATTTACAGGGAAAACTGTGTATTAATTTCAATATGCGGTCTTGAAGGTTGATCTAAAGATGAGCTGCCTAAAGGAGACGTGTTTAGTCACATTAATCACCTGGGTTCCCTCTACAGACAAGGGAAGGAGTTAGCAATTCTGGAGAGTGATGCCTTTCGCCTACAGACGAGGGTTTAAAGTTGGTAGGTTGAATTGCCCTCTAAGGTGTCTGACTCTCCTCTGTCGACTGTAGAGGAAACCAGACAACTCCCTTCCATTACATATCTGAGTTTTAGATGGCTGAAAATAAGATAATTCCCCATTTGAGATGAGATAATTCCCACGTTTGGCAGCCAGAACTGCTGTTTATATGTTCTATCCTGGCAAGGAGAAGAGTCTGGCAGCCTTAGTGATGAGGAAGGAGACTCTTCTCACTCAGTATATCAGGAGGATGCGTGACCTCTGTCTTTTCCCCATGTCAAGAAAGATGGAGCTCTAGAGGGTGAGCTATATCAGCCTAAAACACTTCAGATAGATGGGGTGGATTGCCATCTGGAGATGTTATCCTGATCATAGAGAAAAACATCTTCACCAGGGAAACTTCTAAATGGTTACATTTAAGTGAGCTGAACCTCAAAGATGTGATAGCTCAGATTATTCGTTTGTTGAAATAAGGCATATTTGCCCTCTATTATTATAAAATATCAACTTCATATTCCTTTTCTAGGAAAAATGAGACCCACAGTGTACACAGTTTCTTTGGAAAGTACAGCATAATTCCAAGTGTAGTATCTAATGCATGGGAGATACAGTTAATGAGAAGATTCAGATAATGACTCAGTATTTCTTTTCTTTTCTTTTGAGAACCTTTCCCAGATAATTCAGGAGGGAAGATTAGAATAGTCTATCAGAAAGTGAAATGTCATTTGCAATAGCAAAATATTTCCAGATATATGTGGGGAATATGTGAAAACTTATGCTAATGTATGCACAAAACCAAGTGGCTGTCAGATTTGCATAGAACCTGTAAGCTGAATAATTGAATTAGGAATGCATTTTCTATTCATGATTCTAGTTTTCTGAATGTTTCACTTGGCCTGAAATAGGAGAATAACAACAACTATTCCAAAAAATCATATTAGATTAGCTAGCTGCATTGTCTGGTTTTGCTTTGGGGAGACAAAACAGTTCATCTTAAATGTCATCTTTTTATGAAGCTATGATCATATTAATTTTTATTTTAAAACAGCTTTTCAGTGTTGCTTTTTCAAAATGTTAAAACCAGGTTTTTCTATATCACAGCATTTTTTTCCCAAATGAAAGGCTGTCAATACTGACACATACGAAAATCATTTCATTGTGGATGTAAATACTATTTACCCAGGAAAAAAATTCTGACTAAAATATTCTGACTGGCACACCTATTACCACAGTCCATCCTTTTCTCTAACTTGCTTGCTTTTGGTAGAAGAGCAGGTTTTCTGTTCAGAGACGGATGCAGTAACCTGCTGGGTTGGTGTCACAGCCGTCACCTACGTGGTCACTATGGTTACATGGCAAAACCAGTGCTCATCCTTCGTGCTCTCGTTATTCAGCTGGCCCTTTTCCACTTTCCACCAGGACCATACTGTACTGGCAGGGCTGCTTATCTTGTGAGCTTCTCACTGTGTGTGAAAGAAAACCCTCTCCCTACCTTCCTCTCTCTCTGTGTTAATTCCCTGAGCCCCATACATGGGTCTCCAAAGAGAGATGCCCAGCAGAGGCTCTTCACTGAGGGCAGGCAGATGCAAAGGATGGACTTAGTGTGAGGGATCCCATCTTAGTAAAGGCACTCTTGCAAATGGTATCTAAGAACACAGTTTTCAAAGCCTTGGATTTGTTAAATTAGTTATAGCTGTAGCTGTATACTCCAGCGAGAAGAAAGCAGTTCTGTGGGCATTAGGGTAGAAAAAATTGGACAAAACCATCTGAATAGAATACATAATACTATTATATAAGAACCAACTTGATAACATGTTTAAAAGGCTTATCAAACCAAAGTCAGGCCTCTTTCAAAACACTTTTTTTTTGTGGCTCTTTTACATTTCTCTTCTCATTTCTTGTTTTGGGCCAGGACCAACAGAGTTGTGGTGAAATACCTCAGCAAGCATATGGTTCTTGTGCTATTTCCATCATTAACCACACAGGATGCAGGGAGCAGAGCGCCCAGCTGAAAACATTGCAGGAAGAAGATTTCTGTCACTTGAAGTGCAGGAGTTTGTGAGTCAGTCTGGGGGTATGCCTCCACGCCAATTAATATCTGGACAGAGCCAGAAATTCAATATTACAAGGCGGTAATATAATTTTGACACATATTAACCAATGAGTCTCTTCACGACTAATTATATTTTCCCTTGTTAGAGATACCTATTCACAAAAACAAGCATTCATACAAGGCTCTTCCAACTGCTGTTTAAAGTGGTGCCTGTCATTACAGAGCTGACATGTTGTGTACACCCTGCCAACTTGTTGACGAAAAGAGGGAAACACGTAATTTAATACAGCTGTTTTACTGCAAAAAGTATCAACAACACATCAGCCTTTTTATTTTGGTCCTGTCAATCAAAAATATCCACTCCACCAAATAAGTTAACATGCCCTGGAAGAATGCCTGTTTTTGACATTCAGAACATGGTGTGACTTTTTTTCTGTTTTATTCTTTTTTCCTTTAGCCTGTTCGCACATCTATTTGTTCAGATGACTACAGCACTCCTCATTGACTCCCATGAAGAATTTAGAGAAAGCTGTGAGTACCTCTTTAAAACTTCGCAATTTTTGCAAGTAAATGAGCAATTTCATCTGTAGAGCAGATCACAATGTATATATGCAATAAATTTTGTTTCTGAGTGTGAATGGATCAGACAGGTACAGCTGTTGCATTGTCTTTTAGAAATTTGTCTCTTCCTTTACAAGTGAGATTTCTTTGAAGATGGGATCACTGATATCTCTTGGATAATTACCTCTACCTGTCCCTCAGCTTTGTTTTCACTTGCATATTCCATTGACAGACTTAGGTTTGCTTGACATTGCCATTTCTGAAAGTTTGGCATCAAACTCTTGTTTTATTAAACCTTTTTTTTTTAAAATGAAACATGACAAGAGGTTTTCTTCATGGCAAATTATGATGTTTCTAGACTTTTTTTACTACTTTCCTTCTCCCACTTTCTTTTTAACAGTCCTGGTCTATTTGTAGCTATTTCACCCCTAGATTTTGTAAAGCAGCCCATCCAAAGCTGTGAATGAGTCTGTCTCAGGATGGGCATTAGACTTCCATGTCCTGAAACACCAAGAACAACAGGAAACTGATGTGGAAATATGGACATTACCAGGACCAATAGCAGTTTAGTTTTTTACAGGACTTTTTTTTCCCCTAGTATACAGTTCATTTTTAACCTTTCCCTCTCATATTTTTAAAATAAGAGAAAAATTCTGCCTGGAGACTACCAGATGATATTGTGACTTTCTAACCCATGAGGTGTCTGTGGCACTAATTCCTGAATTAGCAATATCCTAATGCAATACAGCAAATCCTGAGTAGGCTACCTGTCAGCAGGTAAATAACATATTTATGAGATTTATAATCTAATTTCTAGTTTATAATGATGTTTCTAAAGAAAGAATCATATAAGCAGTCAGCTAGATTTTGACCTTGCTTACAATGAGTGTTTGAAACTATAGGGAATCTGAGATCTTTTTGGTGGGTAAGAAGATTTATTATGTCTTCAGTGAGAATTCATAGGCTGAGATCTCTCTGCCAATAAATCTTGATATTCAATTTACGTAATGCTCTGTGAAGTTAATGCACGGAATTCTTAAGACAAAAAAAATGGTTCAACTCACTGTAAGTTTTTTAATAAGTGATATAGGATGCAGTAATTCAGAAGGAGAAAGAAACTGTACTGCTTCAGTTTTGTCCTGGACTCTGTGATAAAAGAATCAAGGAATATTGTGGGTCTGGACAAGGTGTGTTCTTGGCAAGGGCCAATGCATTTTATGTTCTGCTTCCAATAGATCTGTCCTGGTGGGAAATTTGCCTTATCAGCAATGTATTTCAGTGTTGAAACAAGTGCTAAAAATATTGCCACAGTTATGTGCAGAAGGCTTGTTAGGGCCAAGTTTAGTTGGCCAAGGCAGGTCAGCGTGGTTGGGGTGGAGACCAGGACAGTGTTTGGACCACATTGTTCTGCACAGGACAAGAAACAAGAACCACGTTACATAAAGGATATATCTGAAAAAGACAAATACGAGACAAAGATACAACTGGCACTGGAAACCATGGCAACAGGTGGGTGCATATCAAAAGAGCAGAAAATCCAGGATCAGGGGTTAAGACTGAAATATATGAATCTCTTCTTTATGAACCCCCTGTGGTTTGGGGAATTGTCTTTTTGCAGCTTGCAAGATTTCATACTAAATAATATTTTAGGAATGTGTTCATTTCTCTGAAATATTTTAGGTACATAATTATGAGCCAAGTATTTACATGGAATAACTACCTTGAGGTGAAGATGCACAGACAGGACTACTGTGCCCCAAATGTATGGTACAAAATTCATGCCTAGTAAATCATAAGAATGCTAAATCTGTCCCTGAAGTCAGAATTTAAGGAAGATGTGAGCAAATGGCAGCACTGTGCTGACAAGGCTGAACAAGAGGGACCTGCTAAAACTAAAGAGTATGTTAGGAGAATAACTCAGGGAGGAGTGGACGGACTCAGTGCATTACACTGTGCAGAAAAATCCCCAAAGGTTTAGTGAATCTGAATTTCCCTCCAGCTACATTTACCTAAGTTACCTCTTGTTTTATAAAGAACAGGTCCATGCTATTAACAGTATTACACTTTCATTCAAGGCTTGACTATCCCTTGCCAGAATTGGTAACTTTATCGTTGCCTGACTGTGGTAAGGATTTCCTCTGGGATCTGGCAATGCTGTCTCCTGATGGGTGAGGGGACCCAGCCGTAGGTCTTTGCCTGGCTGCAGTGAGATGGAGCACATTGGGGCCAGATTTCTGCACCCACTTGTTTCTCTGCACCATAAACGGATGCCAAAAGCAGTCACCATTGGATGGAAACTTAAGTGCCTGCCTGAGAATTTTCAAGTTTAAGGAAATTAATTCTTAATCATGCACTTAATTCCACTGATCATCATCATTATTATAGCAAGGCAAAATTACCATGTTTTAATTTATGGAGCTGTGCATGACGTTTTTCAGAGTCTTGCTACTTTGTACTCTCAGCAATATCAGTCGCATTTGGTAGCAATATTTTGATCTTGTATTGCATATCACTTAGTCACAGGGTCCCTAAGCTTTTTCTAAACACCAATGCCTTCTCTTAGAATTTTTTTGCATAGAGATGATGACAGATGTTTCTCAAAACATCTGAACATCAAGGTGCTATATCTACTTCTGAAAGATTTAATCCAACTCTGCAAATGTAATAGTTCAAACAGAGAGGGAAACAAAGCCAGTGAGTGCAATTGCACAGGAGTTGATTAAAAAAAAAAAAAAATCCCACTAATTCAGGCACAGCTGAAAGCTATAATTTTTAAGAAATTTTTTGATTCCTTAAAGTATTTTGAAATCCCAAACAACTGAAAAATACAAACATTTTGGGCAATTTTTTTTTAATACAAACATTCTGGGCAGGAATACAGCTGAAATATGAAATAAATAACATTTTTCTGGCTTTCTTTTTATAATAATGTTCAAGCTGATAGATCAGCTAAAGACTTCACTCCATTTAGGAGAGTCAGCATCATTTATTTTACTCAAAAGAGCTTAGGTGCATTTTGAAATTTAAACTTTTATGTGGATATTTTGTTTCCATTCCATGCACATTCCTAAAAATCTTGGCTTCTCCATCACCAAACACATGTTCTTCCTAAAAGGGTACTGATATCCTACCACTTACCCACAATTGTTCCAGCAGCTCTGCTGTCCTCCAGAGTTTCTGCCTTGTAAAGTACTCAGAACCCAGTGACTTAAAATTCAGTGCAATCTGGATGTTTTCAGATAATTTCCAAAGTTTGAGGTTTGGCTATACATCTGTTGAGAGACAAATATGCATGTCTTTTTATCTTTATTTTTTTTCTTGCTAAAGAAATCTGACAGGTATTTTTTGAGTGAGTTGCTGTTTTTGCCCAGTGTATGTATTAGTTCAGGTAGATCTTTGTACTGCAGATGTTAGTGTCCCTCTGACCTAGCTTTTGATATTTACAGAAGATATCCTTTCTTTACATTTTCTGCTGATGACAACAAAACATGTTTATCAAGCAAAACGCTTTCCTTTACCATTTAATTATCTTTGAGTTTATGTCATAATCATCAGTTCTTTCACTTACTGCCTGCTCCAAGACTCACTGAGAAAATGAAATGTCCTGGTTCACACTCTATTCTCTAAAAATAACAGCATGAAAAGCATGACTGGCTTGTCCTAAAACCTGTTAAATAGTCCTGCTGCTCCTGCAGTTTAATAGAAGATTTGTCAAGGAGACATCTGGAAACTGAGTTAAATGATTCTTTCATAACAGTAAAAAGCCCACTATTTTATCTGGTAAGTTTTGATGAAAGAGTAGGTAAAAGGCTGCCTCCATCTGAAATCATTGGGAGTTTCACAATAAATGTCAATAAGCCTGGATTTCATTCATGGGAAGACTTAACAGTGGGAGATATGCCTTCTGTCTTCAGGACTCTCAGGTGATCCACTCTATGGATTTAAAAGGTGTGATTTAAAATAATTTACTACTTAAAAAAAATCCTCTCATAAATTTCTTAAACTAATGGGCCAGTTCCTTCTCACGATTATGGGAGAAAGAAGATGTCTCCTATCTACTTCTAAGATATTAATTTTGACTCATGCAACATGAATTCTGAATCCTGCACTAATCAGGTCTTCTCACATATCTAAGTCAGGAGACTTTGGTGGCGGTTTTGCTCATGCAAAGACCAGATGTCTGATGTGTACGAATGGTAACGGAGGCTGAATTACAAGTGAGGGAGTTCTCTCACCCCCCTGGGATGCCCCCAAAGGCCCAGCTCCGAGCTGGTGCTCTTCTGGGATGGCTTGCCACCGAAGGCAGGGCAGCAGCACCTCTCTGATGCCCCAGGGCTGGTGGCCGCCGTGAGGCTGCTTCAAGACGGAGGGCTTGCAGCAGATTGCACCTCCAGAGAAGGATTTCTGCTGCCAGTGCAAAGCAGGACTGTTGGCAAGACATGCACACAGTGTGTGACTAACTCACAAAACCTACTATAACAGATCAGGTGACCAACCAAATGTCTAAACAGAAACAAAATTAAAAATTGGGAGAAAAAGCTTAAAATAGAACGTATGAGCACATGTCTGCAAATAGCTAGACAGATGTCATCTCTTTAAGCAGGGATTATCCATATGGCAAGCTAGTATATTGAATCTGAATGCTGTATAAGATCCCAGTAGAACAAAACCTGGATTTTTGGACTCAGAGAGTGTATGCTATATATCTTTCTTTGCTTTAGATGACAACATAAGCAATATCATGCCATTGGTTTCTGGTGGTAGGTACAGAGGATGAGAGAGAGACGGAGAGAGATGAAGAAATATGAACTTACCAGGGAGGTATGAAACTCTCTAAGCAGTGGCTTGAATAAATAGAAATGAACAGTAGGAAAAAAAAAAATCTTAACAGTTGCAGCTTTTTCAAACAGAGAAATTTAATAGTTGACTGAGAGAAATTTGCAGTTACTGAGACAAGTGCAAATGGTGGTTCCTCTCCCTGAAGTGACTCTCTGCATCTGTCCAGCTACCCAGTATAACTCTTTAACAAAACAGGCATGTTCCTTTCCACTGCTGCTCTCTTTTAGCATTGACAGACAACAGAATCCTGCATTACCAAAAAGTACATACTGCTCCGGGAAGGCTTCTGAGGACACACAGTTTCTCTAACGTGGTATGAACGCTGCCCAGGTACAGAAGCTTTTTAAATCAGAATAAGTACATCCCTCGTCTGTTCATCCCTCAGAGGAGTTTAAGCATTCAGCGCATGCTTGGGATATTGTTCCTGAATCTCTAAACTGAGATATTCCAGGCATAAAGGAAACATTGTAGTTGAGAATGCATTATCTGTAATGGCACTGGGGTTACACTCCTTGAGCAGGTGCAAGACGATCTACCTTACAGCTTTATGGTACTGGAGAACTGGGAGGAAGCCAATTTTATGTATGAAGAAAATTCAGAAGATATTGGACCATCCTTTTCAAACCAGAAATCTCCATACCCTTTCAGCTAAAAGATGGTTTGACCTTTGAAAACCAAAAAATCAAATACATCGGCAATTAAATGTCTTCATTTTTATTGAAAGTTTATTTGCAGGAGACTGCTGACTAGTTTCCATTAACCTTTTTTACTTGTTGACATGACAAGTGTTGAAAAAATATTTCACAGAATCACAGAATCACAGAATGGTTGAGGTTGGAAGGGACCTCTGGAGATCATCTAGTCCAACCCCCCTGCTCAAGATGGGTCACCTAGAGCACATTGCACAGGATCGCATCCAGGCGTGTTTTGAATATCTCCAGAGAAGGAGACTCCACCACCTCTCTGGGCAACCTGTTCCAGTGCTCTGTCACCCTCACAGTGAAAAAGTATTTCCTCATGTTCAGATGGAACTGCCTGTGTTTCRGTTTGYRYCYGTTGCCTCGYGTCCTGTCRCTSGGCACCACTGAARAGAGTCTGGTCCCATCCTCTTGACACCCTCCCTTCAGATACTTGTACACGTTGATAAGATCCCCCCTCAGTCTTCTCTTCTCCAGGCTAAACAGGCCCAGCTCTCTCAGCCTTTCCTCATAAGAGAGATGCTCCAGTCCCCTAATCATCTTTGTGGCCCTTCGCTGGACTTGCTCCAGTAGTGCCACATCCCTCTTGTACTGGGGAGCCCAGAACTGGACGCAGTACTCCAGATGTGGCCTCACCAGGGCTGAGTAGAGGGGGAGAATCACCTCCCTCGACCTGCTGGCAACACTCTTCCTGATGCACCCCAGGATACCATTGGCCTTCTTGGCCACAAGGGCACATTGCTGCCTCATGCTTAACTTGGTGTCCACCAGCACTCCCAGGTCCTTCTCCGCAGAGCTGCTTTCCAGCAGGTCAACCCCCAACCTGTACTGGTGCAGGGGGTTATTCCTCCCTATGTGCAGGACCCTGCACATTCACATTTTTAAATACAACAAAAGCAAAGAAAATCTAATAGTAGAAGGAACGCAATTTAAATATCTCTTACCTAAATAAACGTGTATCTGTACATTTGGTGGAATGCCCAACTAAATATAAATAGTTTATATAGTAATACTTCTGTGAATATTCACATTTTCAATTCAGTTTAACAATTCTTGATTCTTCCCATGCAGACTGTGCTGTCTTTTGAACCAGTGCAACATAGAAAGTTGAGCACAACTTTAAAGAACTTCTCAGGAAAAGAAGCGTCAGTACTCACCCACAAAAACATAGAAAAGTCTGATGATTTTGATAAACGAGTGCACTTTTACTGCTATATATCATTACCGGTTGAACCAGTTAAAATAATACTAGTATCTAAAATAAACTGAGAACCAACCAGAATTTATTTTCAGGCATAAATTTGTACTTTCAAATGGAAGGTGATGCCTGAACACATTTCTCATCACTTCAAACCATCCTGTCCTGAAATAAGACCTGAATACACAGATAGACTTATCTATATGCTGTTTTTCAGAATTCATTGGGACTTTCAGCGCAATGAGATTTATCCATGCAGACTATGGTGCAGAAAAAGAATCAAGACCTGTCTTCAAAAAATTATTCGATTATTTCTGAGTCTGATACAAACTAGCACATATGCAGTGGATGAGATTTCAGTAGTTTACAACATGGGTATCACATCCCACAAAGTCTGATGAATTTCCATCTCCATCTATCCCAATTTTTATAATCCTTCACAAATATATCAGTTCCGTTTTGGGATAATTTTGTTCTGTAACAAGTATGGGTGCTATCAAAAGCTATAACTACCAATAACTATTACTAATACTTATCACTGTGCTATTCTTAATACTCGTCACTGAACCTTTTCCCTGATCCTCCTTGTTCACCAGACACAGAAGGCATCTTTGACCTTTCAGGGTGGAGATAAGGTCCAAGCAACCATTCAGTTCTTCAGTGCAAGGGAGATGAGGGCTGGCAGTTCTTTCCTTACGTCATTTAACATCTATAGAAAGACGATGTAAACTTGTGAATGTATATCATGCTGGTGAGTCACACTTATTAGCAGTTATTTAGCCAGGATCATTTGCCTAACCTTAATGCTCATCACACGTCACGCAACAAACTCCACTGTGCATTACAATGTATATATGACATCATGGAAGTAATTATTTCAAAGTGATTCTGATAGATTAAAAAAATAAAAAATGAGGCAATTTGGCGCTAAAAAACAACAGTCTCTAATGAGAATGTTTCTGTGTCTGCAGATCCATAGTCATGTTTTATTTATAGCCCGGTCTATGACTCATCATTAGAGTTTCTTTCAGATTTTGGAAGAAAAATTGTTCTTCCATTTATGAGTGTTTTTAGATAACCACAGCTGCTCCTCACTAACTGCTATTTCAATAGCAGAAAGCCTAATACGAGCATTCTTATGTATCTTCATTCCTATCTGCTTGCATTCAAATCCTTTTCACCACACACAATCAGTCCCATTGTAAGGACTCCAGGCAGCAGCCACTGCAGCCATAATTTGGCTTGTCAGCAAACCATCCCCTTTTCTTTCCAAAGAGGAACAGCTGATGGGATGAAACTTTGTGGCTGGCTAGAAATCTTTGAAAGGAGTATACTGCCCCACCTCTGCTTTCATCTTCTCCCACAAAAACACTGCCTGTGCCAAAAAGACTCTGAAACATTTTAAGGCAGTTGTGAGAAGCTCGGCTGGATCCACTGCAAAGGAAGGCAGGACACATACCCAGCCCTTCTGCTGCTCTGACACCAAGACATAAGATTTGAGTTGCTTTGTATATTGCTCGCTGGGTGATAAAAGTGATCAATGATCTAAATGATCTAATGAGCAATGAGCAATGACCTAAAGTACTTTGTCACTGAAAAAACTATTTTCAGAGGTTTTGTGATTGCAGTTAACTTTTCCACTCTCTACTCTTGTTTTCAGAGCCTTCTCTGCAAATAGGCTTATAGGGTGTTTATGAAGCAAAGCTTAACCTAAACTTTTCTGGTGGTCCTGCCTCCAGCTGAATGTTGGTCCTCTCTCTCTGCACACGCATATATATCTGTCTAAATACCTAGTAATTTTTTTTTTCTTTCACTAGTAAGACAGAACCCTGTTAAACCCACCATGCTGCAGGGCTATTTTTTAGCAGCAGATTGCTTCTATGCTTTCAGGTTCCACATCAGGTCATTATTTCCCTTGCATGTTTGCTCTGATCTGATGCATGTTTGCTTGTTCCCTTGTATTTTCCCTTGCATGTTTGCTCTGCGTCTGATCAGACTTGAATCTAGAGAGACTACAGGCTGTGCCTGGCATAATGAGCAGCTCATAGAGTCTGGCATCCCCTACTCATCAGACTGGTGCCTCTACAGCCGTGGCAGATAAATGGGACTACACTTTTGCTTGCATTCCTGGTGTAACAACACAAAATGGAATTGTTTTGTTGTCTTACCTTCATTCAGCTAAATGTGGATGATGGGTATGAATAAAACTTTCATCTCAATTACACCTCCACATCTGGTGGAGATGCAGTCAGAGGTGTGCTACAAGGCACAGCAGAGCCTATGGTATTTGCACAGCTGTGTGAGTGAGTAGGCACCAGCTGAAGCTTGATGACTGTAATCAGCATGTCTAAGGGACTCATAGTCTGAGCTTGCAATCTCAGCCTGAGGTTGAAGAAATGAACCTTTTGTCACTTACCCTACCAGCAGCTTACAGCCATCTGGCAGCTTGGAGAAGGCAGAAAATACTGTGGGGAGTAGCTAAGTGGGTGACTTTTGACTCTCTGCAAATAGAAAAGGAAAAATTAAGGTCTTTAAATAGTCCTGGAGCTCCAGTATGAGGAATCTGCAGGTCTGCTGTCATTTTCATTCCTAACGGCAACCAGAAGCTTTGTCCCTTTATATCACCTCTTCAACATTATTGTGATCATATGGACCTACAGTACAGTCCTCCTCATGCTGCATAAATTCTTTGTTCAGGTCCCATAACTAATAACATTTACACACATCAAAGTAGAGCAGCTTTGCAGTGAATTCTGTGTCTTCTTTAAAAACCACATGACCATAAGCATCCAGTAAATACATATTCAAAGAACAAAGCAAACAGTCCTCCAGACTCACAAATTTCTTTCCACAAAAAAGGAAACATAGGAAAAAAAAACAGTGGTGTGCCCCTTCCTAATTGTTTTTCAGGTTCCAATGAAACGTGTCAGCATGATGTCTATACTTCTTCTAGTTTGATTTCAGCTTAAATAGCTTTTGCTGAACTTTACTTCCTGTGCCTCATTTCTATGCAGATTACCTCTTAAATATGCTAAGCGGAGAGGTCAGAGCTTTCCATGTTTGTTAGACGAATTAGTGTCAGAGATCTGAAGAATTCTAAGGTGGAAAGCTTGAGAAAGGCAGTGAGGGAGAGAGGCAACTAGAAAACCCCAATAAAATACATTTTGTATGACAAAAAAATTTAAGTTAATAATAAAAAGCTCTGTCTCCTCCAAACATTGCATGCAGAAGAATTACCTTTGTTTTAAGTTAAAATATGAACTTCTCTCTAACAGCCCCAACACAGAACATATACTAACTTTTTCTTTAAAATATGACCTGGGAAATGTGAACTTGGTAATTGGAGTGATGGGAGAGCTGTAAAAGATCCTGGGCCTCCCTGCAGTTTAGGTAAGGATCCATATGTATTTGGATACATAGCTGAATGTTTCTTTTCCTCATTCATCCCAGCCCAGCGCTGCCTCCCTCAGCCCATGGACGGAGATGCGAGTGTGAGTGCTTCTCACTGCTTTGGCAGGCAGGTGGTCTGCTTCTGAATGCCTACAGTGATAAGCCTAAGCTGAGCTGCCTGACCTGTCACTAAAGCAGATGGGGTCCATACATATAGTCACTAACGCAGATGGGCTCCATGCACACAGTCCCTGCCGCTGGCACTGCGGCAACCTCCAGCAGAGCACTGGGACAGGCAGTGAGAGCTGGTAACTTCCCAAACTGCTTCTGCAGTGTCAGAGCGCCCTTCCAAAAGCCACTGCAACCCAACAGTTTCTGAGGGAGTCACATGTCTGCTTGGCCAGATGAGGTGTCCAGCCAAATAAATAAGGCATTTTGCCACTGGGACAAAGTTTTAGGAAGTTAATATACCTAGTATTCATTGCTTAAGAAAAAAAACAAACAAACAAGAAAGTACATGGACTTTTATCCTCTGATTGTAAAGCACAGGAGAATCAAGTGAAAATTGTATTGCATCAGAACTCATTCATTTAATGAATGGCATCTCTGTTTCATGTCTTCTGTCTTTTCATGAACTCTCTCTGAAGCTGCAGGGATGAGTATGTGGTCTTCAACATTTCAGCTGGGCTGTTTTATTAAAATATTCTCCAAAACATAATGCAGAGAAGTTATCAGAGATAAAGGAGAATTAGACAAAGCACACGCATCACAGTGTGACTGGTATCGTATCTTTGGGGAAAAAATCGTAGTGATACATTTCCTTTCTGAAAGCTATAGGATTTGCTTACATTTCTTTGAGCCCCCGTCAAGCTTTTATTTCCTTCATAAAATTAAAAAAAAACTTTTTGAAATTAAACCTTGTTAAATAAAACTTTTGCATGCTGGATTTTTTTCTTAATATGACTGCTTGTATATGGTTAAAGTTAATTCCAATGTGCTGCTTTGAATGTTACATATATTTTATAAACTCATTCAAAGATATTTGAAAAAATATATATTGAGAATAAAAATAGAGTCTCACCATTTATTCATGACTCTCTTATATGAATATGAAGATTTATAATGATTTTCCCCCAAATCTAGACAAATGCAGTGGAAAAAGAATTGATATAGAATATTTAAGCCAAATTTTTCCAAATCTGAGTGTCTAAAATTAGGCTCCTGACTTCATATTTACGTATCTAAATATAAGTAGCCTGATTTTCAGAGCTGCTGAGCAATCCCAGCTGCCACTGAAATCAGTGGGAGCTTTGGATAAATAACAGATTGCCTGTTTAGGCTCATTATCATGTAAAGACTAAACAGAGATTAGAACATTTCAGCCAGTATTATTAATAAGGGTTATTGTGGTAGAACTGGGATCCATAGAAGTATATAACAAACTCCCACCAACTTTCACAGAGGCCAGAGTTCACCTAGGCTCCTGCTAGTGTAGGCACTTCCTGAGTCATCTTGCACATTAACTTAAATTGCACAAAAATGGCCCCCATGTCACTTTTTAATGATCTTTAGCAATTGGACCATAATTACTTTCCTGGAAAAACCATTACACCAACTATCATTATTGTCTAAAAGCTTTTCCTAATATCTAAGCTTAATTTAACCTTTTCAGCTTCTGCTCATTGCTGTTCTTTCAAATGCAAGGTGAATGCTTTATTTCTTATCCCACACCTCATGCCTGTCATGTTGCTCTGTGTAGTATCCTCAATCAAATGCCAGGTTTTCTTAGAATAAGACAATGCTCTTCTGTTTCTCTTCAGAAGCCCCACCTTGGGACATGGGTAGCTGTTAGGCCCTGTTGGACTTTCTGTTATAGTTTCAAATGATGAACGCAGATGAGAAGGACGTCCAAACCCATTTCTGAATGAGCTCACTCTTAAATTCTGAATGGAGACAGAACAGGAGAAAAAGTGTGTTCACCCATTTGCCACCAGCATAAGCAGGAGCAGCTGGGGTGGGACTTGGATGCCCACCTGTGGGCTGTCTAAACTGTTTCAGGTGTCCCAGGGCACCCAGAACCTCCCCGTGGGGCTGGCTGAGGACTCAGAAATGGACTGTGTGTGGACTCATGCCTTTCTGGAGAGGCAGCTGGACTGATGCCTGAGGGCATCTCAGGTGGCATCAGACACCTACAAGTGGGCAACTGAACCTCAGCTCAAGCTCCTGCAGGGAAACCAGGTGCAGGGGGAGTGTAGCCCTCCCTGCACATGTCTGTTGCTCACATATGTGCACACATTAAGGCCTGGGAAGAGCCTGAGTGCATCTTTCTGCACCTTCTAGGTGTAGCATCCTCCCTCCAAGGGATCCTTCAGGTACTCTGCGGCTGTATGTTAGTGTAACTGTGACTCACAGTCATGTATTTCTTCTGTGCAAGGTGGTTCAAAGTGATAATACACCTCCTACTCTGACAGTGTCCCCCAGAACAAAGCAGGCTTTCTTGGATGGGCACTGCACGAGAAACAGCATTTTCTGCTTGTATTTTTTGAAGTAGTACTGCGCTATGGTGTTTGTTCTCCATAATATCCTCAAGCTTCTTTCACTATGATAAGAGTTGCCTTATGTTTATCTTTATTCCACACAGCTATGGCAGCCTCAAAAGCTTTTCTGGGCTTTCCACAGGCTCAGAACAAGCAGGAACTGAGCTGCCTGCTTTCTCCTCTCCTCTCCCTCCGAGTCCTGCAGTGACTGGATACCACTGGTTATGAAATAAAAAAAAAAGAGAAACAGCTTCCATTGAACATGAAATTGATGCAAAGATTAAAGTAGAGGCTAACAAAATAGGACTTGAAAGAGAACAGTTCAAGGAATCAAGCAGATGCTTTCTTTTCCTACCTTGTGGTACAGATGTAGAGCGAAACCTCAAGTCACTGAAGTCAATACCCAAACTGACAGGAGCCAGGATTTCACCTGCAGTGTTTTCCTCCCTGGCTATGCTAGAATTGCAAAGTTCCTGACACTTTTTTCTCTCATTCCACATTATTTTTAGAGGCAATGGAGCTCTCTTTGCTTTTTATCACTGTTCCCAGTCTTTCCTGAGAGTAAAATGCATCTTCTGACATGTCTTTGTCAGGCTTGCGATCTCCAAGAGTTATATTTCTGTTTAGCTTCTGAAAGCTTATTTAACTGTCATGGTCTCATTCGGGGGCCATGACTCTAGGTCTGGGAAAATCTAATTTATATTTTAAGTTGTGGAGTGTATTCATTACTGAATGTTCTTTTTCATGGTTTATAATTTCACCAGGCTTTAGCCATTTGTGTTCAAATCTTCCATGTAAAGTGTCTGCAGTTTTTTATATTATTTATTCTTTTTGGAAAAAGGCCAGAGAAGCAGTATCAATATTTCATGAGGGAAGAAATGAAAAATGTTTGTTTTGATTACATTAAGAAGAAAAACTTGGCACCCATTTAACTGAGAAGCTTAAATGCTTCCATGCCAAGGAACAGAGAATTCCTGAGCAGGGGAAAGAGAACCTAAACACCTTTCTTTTCTGTACTGGTGTAATTTTCAGTTATGTTTAAAGGAAGTGAAGTTTGCACCTAAACTCAGTGGAACAATTGCTGTACTTAAAGGTGTCACATAAGAAAAAAGGAGAACTGAAGGTTTTCAAAGGCATGTACAAGCAACACCGTGTGAATATTGATGGGCGGAGAAGAAGACATTAGGTTTTCTGAAGGGTCTGAATTATGAGCCTGAGTCCCGCTGAGTTTCAATGATGACTTGGAAAAGTCTGTCCTGTGTCAGGCAGCACTGGGCAGTGATCTTGGAGCAAGCCTCAGATGGGATGTCTCAGGGTGGGAGCTACCTATATAGTCACTTCAGCACCGGGCTGCCCCGGTGCCGGGGTACAGTGCCACACTCATAGGTTTATATCATTTCCCGGGCCTCAGGTAGTCTTCCTGAAAGTAGCTGCCTTGTTATGAATAGATTTATCAAATCACTTTGATACAAGAGGAGCAGATAGAAAAGCCATAGCAATAGTAAAAAATTAAAAATTTGAATAAATTTTGGTGAGAAATGCCTGAGCCTGAAAAAAGTTACTGGGATAGCAAATGATGTCTCATTTTGTAGGAAGAGTGCTTTCATGAAGCATGTAATTCTAAAAACATAAGAAAGACTTTGGGTTTCCTACTTTCAGTGGGTGGCAACACATGCCTACAGATCATCTCTGATCACAGAACACAATTTAAAAGAGTTTCTTGTTCCAACAATACTTAAACATAATCTTTCTATAATGGTGTCATATAATTGTAGAAAGCTGCCTGTATCAATTTCTGAAAGAGAAATAAACCTTGAAATGTGATAAGGGAGGCTGTTTCCTGAAACTTCTATGTAGAAATATCAAGTAAATCTTGCAGGTCTGTGTAGGCCTTACTTCATTCATGAAAATGAAAAGCAATGGCTTCATTATTGTCCTGAAATCTGAGACAGGCTCAGCCATAAAATGTAGGAAAGGAGTACTTACAGTAAGCTGCCTGTACAACTGCATCTCCTTATTTCTGAAATCCCTGTGAACCGCTGGGACCTGTGTATGGGGAATGAATGGGATTTGTATTGCTTGTTGTCCCCACCAGTAAAATATCTACTCTGAAGTTAGTGCTGCTTGCTGGTGTTTCACCATATTCGGAGAAGTTCCTCCACTCTAGAGGTGCTTAAAAGCAGAGGAGGTTTACTCAGAAAGCAATGCAGCTTTATGAGTGATAATTTAGGCTGAAGGACATATGCACTCCATGTCTAGGAAACTGATACACTGCGGAGCGTTGGGAAGACGACTGTAATTTCAAAGAGGTGTCGGTATTGCCTATATTTGCTTCCCTGGGGAAGAAGTTCCAGCAGTGAGGAGGAGGGAGCAATGGACCCCAGGCTCCATCCGGAGTGAAAAGGTTGTTGCTTGAACAGCACTGTCATCCTGGTAGCAACAGGCTGCTCCTCTGTACTGTGCTGGGCGGAAACTCACGCATGGTGACTGAGTGAAGCCCATGAGATCCTTCACAGCACATCCTCCTTTGAGGCCATAGCCTTGACTTGGGACCATAGGGCAAAGTTTTTGATGGGAATCATTGATTTTGGATGTGATAAGTCCAGAAAGGCATCTGGCTTTTCCTCCTTTCCTCCCCAGAGGTGATTGCATATTGCTCCCTGAAATTCTGCCTCTTTCTTCAAGAAAAAATGAATCCTTTTCCCAAATAAATCAGCAGTTATTTTGAAAAATTTGGTTTTGGAATTTGGCTATGACAAACTTTAACCTACTATTCTGCAAGGCTTTTCAAAAGTAGTTTCATGGATTTTCAGTGGACTAAGGCATAGGTTTACTTACTGAGGGAGAAAAACTTAGTTTTCCTCTACTTCACCTTCTAGCATAGTCCAGTCTGAAGCACTGGCCATAATGACCCATACTGACTGTTTGCTCCCTTTTTTGATTGCAGCTGCCCCTGCCCCTTCATGGAACAAAAACATAATGTTGAAATGACATTAAAATGCACAATATTTGGAAATGTAAAATTTGCTATAAAAAAAGCTGCAAGTATTGACAGCCAGACAGTAGTTCCCATATTTCAGATAATTTCATTCTTTCCAAATGGCAAACAAATTTTGCAATTTACTGTGCAGAAAAATGTCTTTGGACACATATTCCTGATGACTTGACGTGACTGTCAGATAGCCAGAGGTGAATTGTTCTCCACTGTTATATCTAATGATGATAGAGATTGTATTTTCCTACTATAAGGTATGAGAAAATATCATGCCTGACAAGATTCACTCCATCTTTTTTTCCTTGACAGTATTCCCATCATTGTTGCTAGACTGTATTGCTTCCTCCTTATACTTCTTTGTCAGCTCTTACAAAAACAAGTCTGACAATATCTGGCAAGACTGAACTTTCTACCTCCCCGAATCCTTTTCCTACCCACCACTAATTTCAACTTCACTTTCATAGCCTGTCTCCAGTTCTGAGGTCTGACTCCTACTATCTGCTTCTAACCCCTTCAGTTTTCCCTGCTACCTCAAGTTCCCTTTCCTCCTTTATTTCTGTTCTTATTATCTCTGCTTCACCTTCATCTCTCCTGGCTCCTGTCCCACTGCCTGCAAACATGCTCTTGCATATTCTACATCAAAATAAGGCTCCTTTATTCAACCTGCCTACTTACTATCCTATCTCCTTCCTCACCTCCTTTTTCAGTACACTAGGACCCAGATCCAAAGATCTATTTAGGCTCTTGACTTATCCTTGAATGCCTAAAAGTATTCTGAATACAGTCCTGCCTTAGTTTTTTTCCTCTAGTTTTCACAAAGGGCCTTTTTAATTTCTCCTGTACCTTCCCTACTCTTTTGTGTAAGATGCATTCCTTTTTGAGAAAGAACCTCTCTCTCTCTCTCTCTCTCTCCCTCTGTGTGTGTGTGTGTATTTATGGAAGTGACATTGTAGCCGCTAAGCGGGTTATACTTGTGTTCCTACAGCCTCAGCGTCATTCCCCTAGTGGTGGCTAATTCCAAGCAGGAGCTGAGAGGAAACTTCTTACTAAGTCCGTATTAGACCAGTCAGCACAAGATGGTTCACAAAAATGAAAGGAGAGGTTCAGAGCAATATTCATGTTCATTGTATTGTCTCTCCATTAAACAAGAAATTTTCCCATATTTTAACAGGACGTATTATGAACTTCTCAAGCCTGATGTGATTTTCCAGTCAGATAGACTCCTAAGCTGAACTAGTATGACAATGATAAACAGGACTGCTCCACACTAAGTGTATCATAAGGTAGCTAATAAGCCTAACTATGCAAAGGGAATGCACAGATCACAGAGGAACCAGTAGCAGCTTGATGCAGAAAACAGAGGCTAATGGAAAGATTTCTGACAGAAAATGTAGAGAGAGAAAAACATTCTTAAATTGGGGTGCTGGTGTCACACAGGTAGAGCCATTGAACCACTTGAAGGCAGTTTCAGAAGATCCACAGAGCTGGGTGTTGTAATATGTAACATCACAGCATCTTCTGGCTGTGCAGCCTCCTTACAGAACTCACAACACAGTGCTTAGAAACCCAGCTGTAAGGGTCCATGAACCGAGATCCACAAAATCAAGCTGCTGAAGGCAGCAAACAAGAAACGCTCAGGGGATGTTAGGGTATTTGAACACTTTCTCTGCTCTTTAACCTTTGCAGTTACAAGCACCTGCAGAAAGGTAGCTCCTCTCCTCCATCTCTTTGGGATTAATGATGCTGAACTGTTTTCTGGAGTTAAAAAAAAAGATAATTTAAAGGCCTCTCTTTCAAAAATATTGACCAAGGATTAGTTTTTCTTCCTGAAGTTGGCTGGAAGGATCATTAAGACACTAGTAATATTAAGTATCTGGTGTTCTCCCTAACAACTTGCTGATGAACACATATGCTTTTGGCTTGTCAGAAACCAGTAGAGGTGCAGTAAGGGCCTGACTTCTGCATGTAGATGGCTGAGGTTAGTCAGTCCAAGTCCCTGGTTTGGATTCAGCTCATGGGTATTATCTTCTTAGTTGTGTTTGACAGTATTTTATGTTTCTTAGCTCTGCATATGAATGGTAAATGCCCTGTAACAAATTTTAGAAGGACACCTGAAATGGAACAAAATTATGGAATGATAAATTATTGCTCTCAGTAGAGTAGTACATGCGGTAGGGGCCTGATTTTCTCACCGTGGTTTCAGAAGCTAGAACACCCCAATAGCTGTCTTCCGATGCTTTTTCTTTGCAATGCTGTGCACAGAGGCTAGCAGTGAATCAGCAGGTGTCCCACACCTGATGTACCTTTACAGCATCCTACCTCTAAGGTGAACTCATCACTATAAGCTTATTTTGGGTGTTTTATCTCTGATTTCACAGTTGGTAGGAAACAACATCTTGTGCAAGTACATGCTCATGGAGAACTCAAGACTCATTGCCTTACTACTTATCAGAATGTGATGGTTGAATGTCACATTTTGGAGCATTTTCACGTTTGTGTTAGTGGTAGGATATTGTATCTTGCTTCAGTGGAGCATAACAATATCTTCCTTTCATAGAAATGAAACAACTTAGTAACAGATAACATTTTAAGTGGTGTCAATAGCTACATTTTCCTTTTAATAATTTGGAAAGCATAATATGAGTCATTTAGCTAGATCACTTACTGTCTGTGTGTCATATCAGCTGTAGAACAACGTAGTTTACTAATATAACAGAAGAACGTAAAACATAAATCATGTCTTAAAAATGCCATTATAATAACACTAGGTTCACCTGATTTTGAGAGTGTGAATATATTGAATATATTTGAACTCTTTGTTATTTAGTGCATGCTGGTTAACTAAAATCCAATGACTTACAGGGTATGAGTGGATGAGGTGAGATCCCATGGTGCTGTGATACAAGGCACAGCAATCACAACAAAGAACAAGACAGAATATTTTGTGAATTTAGGGCCAAGTCAAGGCTGAATTTTCCACTCAGAAATTCAGCAAGGCTCAGTAGAATTCCATAGAGCTGCACTGATTTACTCTAGGAGAGGATTATCTGATAAAGATAAACCTCCTTGGTTATTCTGTTCTGATGGTTCATAGGCTGACTTGTTCCAGATGATAAAGAATAGGAGGGGAAACAAAGTAAAATGAAGCTTAATAATTTAGATTCTAATAAGTGTCTGCAGAAAGAATGAAAATAGATGTAAAGATGGAAGCGAAACACTAAAGGAAGTATTAATTCATCTCAATCTGTATAACTATGAATGCTGAGTGCAAAAGACTTCCTTTTTATTAGAAGTCCTTGGTTTCATTAATTTTTGAGGCAAAAAAAATACACTTTAATGGAAATATTTTTAAACCCCACAATTTGTCACAAGACTTAGTAATACAGTTCTCAGAAAGATAAATAAACTTAGTTCAGAAACCTGAACTGGAAACCTTTCAGTGATGTAGCATTGAAAACTGCCCACCCTGCACTTCAGAGAGATTTAATTTGGGAAATAAAAAGAAGAGAATGAGAAATGAAAAACAGATCTGAGAGGAAAGAAAGGAAAAGATTAATTTCCTTCTTTCCTTCTGCCTTGCAAGAACCCATGTGAGGTGAAGAGCTGGTGCCACGGTTCACCCAGTTGAGGCTGGGATAGCAGCTCTCCCCGAAACGTTCCTCTTGCTGTAGACTGAGCAAAGATGGTCTTGCTGCCGGCATGAAATCTTTGCTGTGTTTGTGTGCTTGTTTAAATTACAGGGTCAGTCCTTTTTTCTGCTAGGCATGTGGGGAGGATACACGTGCAAGTGCTTGGCAGCTCCATACCCCTCTCCAGAGCAGGTCAGAAGTGCATCACATGTACACGTGCATGAGAGATGAAAAACACGAGATGTTGTTCTTTATCCTGGTGGTCTGGGTACTCATTTGCAAGTGAGGAGACCTGGACTTCAGTGCCTGCTCCTATTAATGTTTATGAGCTTTATATTTAGTGATCACTGAATATATATATATATATATTTTTTTTCTGTGGCATGTGAAGACAGAACCATTCATCACTGAGGCGTTTCTGGGCACACTCATATATGGTGCCATTCATTGCATTATCTAGGTACTGAATCAAAAGAAAGTGATCAGATATCAAAAGAGGTCACCCAAATGCTAAGCTGTGTTCAGCCCTTAACAAATGCTGTCTCTGATTTGGGAGAATTGCTATTTTTGGTGCATTGTTATGTAATTTGATATCCAGAGTTGGCAAAGTACTTGAAAAAGGTAAAGTTTTCACAAAAGTGCTCTCAAATTCATAGCATCCAAGGGCACAAGGCTCTCACAGATAAAAGAAATGAAGAAAAGAAGAGCTGGCATTTGTCCTGGAAAGATCCTGTTAGTGGATGAAAAGAACAGATTAAATCCCTAAGCAGTTATTTTCTGTGGCTTGGAAACTAATGCTAAATTAAGAGCTGAGCTTTTGGTTAACTTCTATTTTTATGGTTTAAACGACAACATATTAGCACTCAGAGATAACTCTCCTATGTAGCTGATTGAGCTGCACAGAGACAGAAGCAAGAGAAACAAATAACAGAAAAGCAAGCTCATATCAAAGTATTCCTGTGTTTTGTTTTGTTCCTCTTCAAGTCTTCATGCCTGATACTTCAGGACAACTCTGGGTCCAGGGCAGCTGTTCATAACACAAGGGACCGCACTGAACAGAATTTGTGCATGAGAGGGCAGGGTATTGTGTTTCCCATGGCTTGCTACTCGGGAAACTTTTTAATTCACCTGCTGATGGCTGTGACCGCTGGGGTAACACAGAGATGGGAGCAGCCTTCCCTTGAGACACTGGAGTGCCCCTACAGGCAGTGGAGCCTGCTCCAGCTGGGCCGAGGTGGCTGCCTTCCCGTCTCTAAAGCAGTCCAGGTTGGTAGGAAAATCTCCAGAGGATAACCTGATCCACTGTGTTTTACAGTTTTTTACACATTGCCACAGACTAACTTCTTATAAAGCTTTTATGAAGGTGTAATCTGCCTAAAACATAGTAATCCACAGAATCACAGAATCACAGAATAGTTGAGGTTGGAAGGGACCTCTGGAGATTATCTAGTCCAAACTCCCTGCTCAAGCAGGGTCACCTAGAACACATTGCCCAGGATTGTGTTCAGACGGCTTTTGAATATCTCCAAGGATAGAGACTCCACAACCAATTTGAGCAACCTGTTTCAGTGCTCAGTCACCCTCACAGTAAAGAAGTTTTTCCTCATGTTCACATGGAACTTACTGTGTTTCAGTTTGTGCCCATTGCATCTCATCCTATCACTGGACACCACCGAGAAGAGTCTGTCCCCAACCTCTTTACACCCTCCCTTCAGATACTTATACATATTGGTAAGATCCTCCCTTGGTCTTTTCTTCTCCAGGCTGAACAGTCCCAGCTCTCAGCCCTTCTTCATATGAGAGATGCTCCAATCCCTTAATCATCTTAGTAGCCTTTCACTGGACTTGCTCCAGTAACTGTCCAAAGCAGCTCCAAGACTGTCCAAGGGAACTTCTCTGTTGCCACAGTCTGAGGGAGCTTTTCTTATTGAGAAAATGGTGAGTTTTACCCCATTCTAATGAAGGATGGGTTAAGAACACTTTTTTGACACATTAAAGACTATTTAAAACAGAGTGCCTTGGACGATGCAGCTCATCTAAATTCTCAGCTGGAAAAGGCCCTTAACTTCCTTGTGAATGCTATTGCCCATTGTCGATAAACTAAATGCACACAGTGTTTGAAGCATAATTGTCTCAGGAGCCAAGTTTCATACTTGTTTGGTACAACAGCAGATTCCAAGCCTTCCTGCAGTGGTGGGAGGGATACACATTACAATAGCAGATTCCAGGCCTTCCTGCAGTGGTGGGAGGGATACACATTACAATGAAGACATTCGAATCAGTACGTTTGTGCTGATACTAATGCATTACCCATTACTTGCTCCTGTGATTTATTCGGTTTTCAGAATACCTGTTCACTCTTTTTTTTTCAGTGTTTGCCTCTTCTACGGTCCACGGATCATGATTGATAAGTCACAAACTTGAACTGATACTAAGATTAGTTCTTGGTCTGGCTTTGCTCAAGCCGTACAGCAAGGAACAGACTGTCAGCGTATTGATGATCAGGCACATTCCCATTATCTGTTTTGTGTCCCGAGCCCCAAGACATCCTGGCCCCCTTTGTATACAGCCTGCTTCCCATACATCATATCTTGCATTTGCTGAGTGGTTGCACAGCTTGTTTGTGCCCTGCACTTGCACGCAATAATCATTGTACTGTTATTGCTCCAGGCACATGTGTCTGGTAGCCAAGTTGGCAACCATGCTTGTGTTTTAAATTCCCTTCTCAAATTATTCAAGCTTGTCTGTAATATCAGCGTTATCCATGTTTAGCTCACATCTGGACTCTGGGGTATCAGACTGCATAGCTCTCCTTTTCACGTTGACACATATACTAACAGAGATGGTGACAATTCACAGTCTGTCACATTTTCCATAATACTGTGGACTGATAGAAAATTAAATAGTACCTGGTTAGGAAAGAATGTGTTCCTTCTGTAAGAAGGGAGCCTGTCTTCTGCTGATAGGAAGACTTGTATTTAAACCTAGGTATGCCCTCTTTGCTGCTAGCAGCCTGTTTGAATGGTGTACTTCCCTCTTCTCCATTAGGGAGAGAAGAGACGATCATCAGAAGTATGCCTGGGCTTTTGGCTATCCTTGTATATGTTCTGCAGCAGGTGTTATGCAAGGGGTAGATAAAGGTAATATTCCCTACAGAAGTAAGAAAACCAACAGCATGTGGGTAAGAAAGGATGAATTTGATATAAGCATAACGATATGCTTTAGTACAGTGCATATTTTCATAATGGCCTTAATTATAATTGGAATTCTTTGTAGGGTTTTTGCTGTTGTTTGTGTTAATGTTCTCATAAGTTACTAATGTTACTCAGATATGTTCACATTGATTTTAACTTTCTGTACAGTGCTATCATCTTTTTGCCTAAGGGTAAACTACTGCACATACTTACATAATTCTCCTGAGGAAAGGATTAAATTATTCTTATATTCGCACTATTAGAACATGTTACTCCAGAATGGGAGGGTTTCAGTTGGAGTAGAAGATAGGCACTGTTACATGGTGCAGCAGTTTCCCCTGACAAGTATATCTCTGTACTGTTGTCCCACACAGCCCTGGCTGCACGGCAGCCCCATCAGTGCAATCACTGCACGGCTATTCCTGAAGGACCACAGGGTATGTGAGTCCTGGACCTTGATTACCTGACACCCACTAACGGCCATTCAAAGTGAGAGACTTTGCAAAATCATGACACTTTTTTGTGATGTTGGGGGAAGGAGATCACAAAGAAGGCAGAAAGAAAATGAAGAGACAAAGGAGGATAAAAGTTGGAGAAATATTGTATTTTATGTTCACATGTACACGTTCAACAATTTGCCTTTCAGGAATCTGGCAAACAGCTTACTCTCTTCATTACTTTTTTCTTTTCAATTAATTGAAAAGTTTGAACATTTCATTACAAAATACAGTGGAAGGACAACTTTCCAGTAACTTGGTAATGATTATATCCCTGGCTAATGAATCTCTGTTGTGTTCACTGAGGCTTATTCCACTGGTACAGATGCTGCCTTATAGAAAGACAGTAGCCTCAGGTTATCATTTAATAGAAGATGTTCTGTTTTACTCTTCTCCACTGTTATATTTTTGATGTGGTTATGAAGCCTTTCCTGACCAACTTGCTTGTGATAATTTCAGATTCAAATTTCAATCTTAAACAATCACATAATGTCCAGAAAAAAAAAAAAATGCGGGCCTGATGGACTGTTGCCTTCATACAAATACAGGGTATGGGATGGGAGTGGGACTTGGACTTCTCCCAGCCCTCTCACAAGTCTCTGCCATTTTCTCTCTACCTTCATCTGCCTCTCCTCCCATCTGCTCTTATCCTCTTTCTCTGAAGAAAACCTTTTCTTCAGGTGAGCGGGGAGACGGGCCCTTTCTGAAACAGGCAGAAATAAGTGGCACTGAAATAATGGGACGAAAGAGAAGGAAAATGATAAAATGATACTCCATGGCAACAGCCCCATTACTGCAATGCTGCTGCTCTCCGAGCATGACGAGGGCTCCCCCAGCTCTTTCACAACTGCCTTATCTGCAGATTTCAGGCAGCTGCCTGCAGCTCTTCCCGCAGCAGCCAGCTCTTACTGAGCAGATGAGAAGGCAGAATGGAGGAGAGTGTATTTCAGGTATTTGAAGAGCTCAGTTTTAGGCCTGCCCAAGGAACACAGACACCGGGACAGGAAAACAAAAGATTTGCAAGTCACATCTTTCAACTAGGTCAGGTATCTTCAGCTCTGCCAGATATCTGAGTTGGATTTTGCTCTTTTATGTCAAAACTGCCTCAAATACATCCCAAAGGTGTGATTTCTCAGGTGCTGGACCCTACACAGCTTTTTCGTTAAAATAGTTGTCCTCAGCCAAAAGTTTCAGGTACTGACCCATGTCTCCACTTTACTGTGCAGTGGAAATGCATCATGCAAGGCTCCTTGGAGGAAGAGAATTTACCACAAACTGTCATACACAAGTCTCAAATTTCCCCTCTCATCACGGGCAACCACACAGTGGATGTTTAGACCAAAAGGGCTGCAGAACATCTCTTCCACATACCCTTGCTCAGCAGAGGTCACAAAACACTCCCAACAGCTTCTGTCTGACTTAGGCCTGAAGTATAAGGTTAAAAGCCATAATTGTTGTGTGTTACAGGGAAAAAAAAGCAAGGGCTTTTCTATGTGGCATTCATGGGGTGAAATCAGTAATCCTCAGAAAAGGACCTTGCCCATGTCTTTAAAAAAATAGTCCCTGACAATTCTGATCTGAGGGAAAGCCTTCTTAACCCAAATCTGACAATTGTAATAACTCCAGTAATATAAACAAGATACACCAGCCAACTATTTCCAAGATTTAAATATTGTTAGGAGAAGTTATGCATGTCTTTTTCTGCATCTTTTCTCTGTGGCCAATCTTCAGTGCTTCAGGAAAGGGCAAAAATCTCCCAGAAACCAAGGTATACAACAAGTAAATATCTAATCTGGCTCATTCCACCAGAAATACTAAAGCTTCAATAAATACTTCATTAACATAATCCAGTTATGATGCATACATATGCAGTAAGCAACTAGTGATCAAACAGGAAGTCATTGCCCCAGTTAATATGCAACCAGGACCTAGCACATGTGAAACTCTCCAAATTTCCTATCTGTCAAGCCCTGGCAGGACAGGACTGAATCCTCTGTCTTTCATGCCTTAGAGGCACCCTGTTCCTGTTTCCCAGGGTTGTCTTTAATGATCTCATTGCGATGAGATGAAGATCTTTCTGTCTCTTATCTGAAATCCTGTGGTTACTCTTTGCTTTCACAAGAGGCGATCCTTTTGGTACATTTATACTGACCAGTGTAGTCATATGCTGAACCTCCCTTACAGGGGTGGGTTAGGTGCTGCATCCTATGGATGTTTCATGTCACACTATACTGCAAGAGCTCTAACTGATATTATGACTGCACCCACTCCTGCAAAGACACCCAACCTGTCTCCAAATGCCTTGGTGCTGGAGTTGGGAGCAGTGTAGCACCTTCAGCAGAGGGCCCACAAGCTAGCTAGCCACATCACCAAGGACCTGCTTTTGGGACCCTAGCTAGTATCTGCATTGCATGGCACTGTGCTGTATAGATATTTTGGCCCATTTGGAATCATCTCAAGTTCACCCTATGGCGAAGGAATGCTTCGTTTTATAATATTGACCTATCCTTAAGAGATGGGAGGGTACGCATGTTTCTAGTTAGTAGGGCCCTTTCTTTTAATCCAGTGATGACATTCACTTTTGCAAAAAGCTTCAGATTTGACTTTGAACTCTGTACCTTGTTATGTCTGCTGACTTATAGCTTCTGATTTTCATTAGTCCCCTAACTGCAGCAAAATCTTCACATGCATATGCATGTATATTATTCAAAAAGCAAAGAATTAAGAGAAGCTGCTCTTTAGAAGAGATCACAACTACAGAGCGTGTGATGCAATGGCAAGGGTCCACCTAAGGCTCAAAGGTGATGCAACATGAAAGAGCGCCAAAGAGCACATCCACGTTCAAGAAGAACATATCCAAAAATCTCCCTATCACTGTGATTTGATTTTTCTGTTACAATTCTATTACAACATACAAGTTACAATTAACTTGTATGCAAATTCAGCATAGAAAGTAGGGCACTTTTCAAGAATGAAGGGTTTTAAACTGATTAGACACTTTTTCATGACACGTTATGTAGAGAGAAGAGCCCAGGAACCCAATTAAAAAAGTTCACTTTAGTGAAAAATGACTATATCCTTTTTGACTGGTTAATCAGGCTGTGTTAAAGCACATGACTCATGCCTGCAGTCAATTTTGATAATTAGTCAGAAACTCAAGTGAGAAATGCAGGAAGTGAAAGGACCGGATGAGGGCATAATAGCAATGAATCTTCTACTTAGTCCTAAAAAATAAGATTTACCTGTGAACTTGAATATACTGAAACTCTGTGTACTGTGAAGTAAAAGAAGGCCTCACTTTGTTTCGCTGTCCACTTCTTGCAGTTCAGGAAACAATAAATGATACATAATTTTGTGGAGAAATTATCATGCTGTGAGAACTGGTGGATGCACTCCTTGTAGCTTGTGCGCCAGGGACACCATTCTGGAGCGATGAGGTTGGCTAGGGGAGCAGTACTCCTAGGTCGTTTCATGCTGCCACACTGTAATGTCTCTCCATTGAGCATGGGACCACTGAATACTCCAGTTTCTGTATAGTGTCTGAATGCAGTAAAGCATACTGGTTACACCACTGTTGGCCATTTAAAGGTATGGATGAGAAGGACAGGATTTGTCCTGAATGGAGGGTGCAGCAATAATCTGAAAATGGAGGGTAGAATGATATTACCAGCAGCACCTGTCTGAATAGCAGTATAGAAATCGGACAAACTCACAGTGGCTCCCATCCACTCTTAACCTAGGCTATTCATACTTCAGAGACTGGCAATGTTAAACTCATCTAACTGAAGTTCTGCAGGTCCAGCTCTTTCAAACATATTATTTTTATCCTGTCCTGCTCCAGTCCTTGCCTTACTTACCACTCATTTCCCTTGAGCCTTCTTCTCCCCTGTGTTTTTTATTCTTTGCTTTGCTTTGCTTTGCTTTCCTTTTCTCTGTTATTTTCCTTGTTTTGACCTTTTGTTTTTCACAGTCCTCTCAACCCTTCCTCTCAGGCACTGTCCCATTTTCTTCCTTCCTTTGCTTGTCGGTCATAATCTCCTCACCGAGAACCAAGTCCCTGTGCTTCACCACAGCCTTGCATCCGGTCATGCAGTCCTCCAAGCATCCTGCAATGAGAAGACATTCCTGTACTGGTCCAAAGGAGCTACAACAGCTCAGCACATCAGTGTGAGGTGGAAAGGGAAGACTATTAACCCATACAGAAAGCAAAATATTATGTCATATAGACATGGATGGCCTGTAGGCTGTGTCTAGAGAGATGAAACCAGGCCACAGCATGGACCCAATCAGCGGCCTGTGGCTCGCTATAATGTTTAATAGCTAGCACACCCCCCAAAATGGTTTTGGACTGTGCCAAAGAGCACTCTGCTAGCTAGTGCCCCACACAGCCTGAAAGATAGCGCAACAGGCAACCGGGCTGTGGCTATCCTGTCTGGGAGAAGAATATGGGCATGGGGAAGAGTTGTGGACTAATGCTGGATACTCTGCTAGGCAGTTCCATGGTAGCCACAGTCCCTTGGGTCTACTTTTTTCACTGCAGGAAAAGAAAAAGTACACATAAACCTTCTCCAAACCAAAAGCTGCAGGGTCCTCTTGTACAGCATTTACATATCTTTCAGTGGAGGTTTAGAATTAGAAACTATTATTCAAAGACTTTGTATTAGAAAAAGCTGGTCACACTGAGCATAATCATCTATGAAAAGGAAAACAGACACACCCACAAACAGCTACTTTTCCTCGAACGCTTGCTTTGGAACTGAAGCAGTAATAAAATCATTCAGGACATATTACAAGTTGTGCGTTAAGCACAGAAATGCCCCAGCATCCTTTACTGGTGCACTGTCTTCTGCTTAAGAGCTAGTGTTAACCTTGATCAGGGGAACCACTCATTCTGTATTTTAAAGTACAATTCCTTACATGTTTGGGTGATCTCATAGGCATGCCACATCTTCTGTGTTTCAAAGGTAGGAATAGGGAGAGAGGAAAAAGAATGGTAATACACCAGAAATATTTTTCTGTCATTGATTTGCAGTGTACAATGACTAAGAATCTTGACTCCTAGACTTATCTTTGAAAGACATTTTGTGGGTCTCCTTTGAACATCAGGAATGTAGAGAGTAAATTTGGAATGTGATCTTTTTTTTCTAGAGAAGTGCTTTGGCAGCTTGGAGATACTGTACTGGCATTAGGCTGCTTCTCCTCACAGCAAACAACATGGTAAGCAGGTCTTGGTTCTACTCTAGTTTTGTGGAGATGTGTTTATCTGTGGGGCTCATCTGTTTGAAGGTGCCGTACTTTTATGCTACTCATGGTGAGTGGGTGATTGATGCTGGAGTAGCAGAGATGGTCTGCTGGAGAGGTGGCGGTTACCACATCTGTGGTGAAAAGCACAGAAATATTCCTGTGGATGATGGAGGTGTCAGGTCTGTACAAGCTGTCTACCGCAGACTTGGTAGTGTGTATTATTTAGAATATATCCTTCTGTGGCTGGCTCAGGAAGAGTTTGCACATTATGGGACCACCTTGGAGATTATGTGAATGAGAGCAAACTACCAGCACAAAACCAGCTGTGCTCACATAGAACAGAAATATCCAGCCAAATGTAGGAAATAATTTCCATTAAAAAAAATCATTGTCCCCTAACTCCTAACACTCAGGAGACAGAAAATACCTTCAAAAGATGTGATTGGGAAATAAAATTAATAACCCTCTTAGATACAAGGAATAATGGGCTGGATAGAGATATAGGTTTTATGGCAGAAAAGAGTTTCTCAGCCCCAGTTAAACACTCTGTGCTCCACAAGTAATTTTTTTGTTTGCTCTTTTAAGGATGATAGAGATACGGATAAAGGAGAGAGACTTCCAGTGACTGAACATCACATAGTTCTTTTGAAATGTGCTAAGGGTCGTTTCTTCATATAGTGTTCTTTAGAGTAGAACAATCTGTGCTGAAGGTTCTGACAATGCATTAATTAAATGATAAACATATAACAAGACAAATTTTTCATAAATTTATCTGTTGTCTAAAAAAACACATCATAACAAAGCAGAAAAAGTAAGAAGCGTTTTCATTCATTACTGGATATTTAAGTCCCCAAAATCTGGCTTTATATTTTGGTTTCAGCAAACTGAATTATTTAAACTTGATCCAGCCATTTCTCTGACTTTTTAGGAAATAATGAATATTACTGAAGTTCATAAAAGTCTAGACATGAATTTTCATATGAGGCATGTTATGTAATGCAAGATTCGGTAGAACATATTTATATTTATATGCTTCAATGTCTTGTATTAGCAATTAGTCTAATGTTCCATCTTTAAATGGCTGCCTTCCCAATTAATTAAAAATCATGGAATATATTGTAAAGATTTAAAGATTCCCATCTCAGATACAGCTATGAGAAGACTGTTTTCCTTCTGTATACAGATTAGAATAGATTTTAGGAACTTGTAAAATATTGATTTTTTCAGGCTTTCAAATTAACATTATTTGTACATGTAAAGGGTTTAATAAATTGGTGTTCAAAACTGCTAGGTGTAATGAAATATATAAAACCTGATACTAATATAATTTTAACAAATAAATTGATTCATGATAATCAAATTACATACTCAAGAACAGTAGAAATATACCTTTCTAGAACAGAGGGGAAAAAAAGATCTGTCAAAGTAAAATGGTATTCTGAGAAGATATTTAAAACAAAATCCTGTCCCTTATTTTTCTGGAGATTATTTCTCATTCCAGAGAAGAAAGGTCATCATTCTCTGTAGCTAAATTTGTTTACTTAATATTACTCAGAGTAGTTTTAATTCATGCAGAGTTGCTTAATAAATCAGGCAAACTGATTCTTCTATGACTTTTTGTTTCTATAAATAGCAAGAGATACTAAAATAAATTATTTGCCTTTCACAGTTAATTTCACATTCATCTGATATCATGTGTAAGATTTAGCTTATCATTTCAATCTAGCCTGTAAAGATAGACCTTTGAGATCAACCCAGGAGGCTCCGGGCTTAGATAACTAGATACAAAATTAGAGAACTCTTTTGCTTTGTAGTTCTGCAGCCAGTGCATAAGTATTGGGACAAAGCTTATGCTGCTAATGTCACTGTCTCCCTGCCATTTTCAAGCATGTTATTCTGAATACACACTCCTACTTAATTTTCATATGCATATATTTTACAGTGGAAAATAATTAACAATGCAGCCTGAATGGAGGTGGTACTTTTTACTTTTATCATAAGGATTGAAAGCCTTTTTGCTTTCCATAAGATAGTACTAGAGCCTGGCCTTCATACACATGCCTGAAGCATAAGTAGCACGTAACCGTGGCCTAAACTCTCTATTGTGCCACAGTACTGTGGCAGAATGGTCATTGGTTGAAAGAAGAATGATGGATCTTTGGTGTCCAAGGCCTTTCTGGCAGGTGGGGTTGCCAGGACAGCAATGCCTTGATTTGCCCCCTGCTTTGTGGATTTCAAGGGCATGGAAAATTGATGACAGACCCACATCAAGGGAAGCATAACCTCACAAAGGAGCCCGCATGATGCTGATTTCAATGCAATACTCTGGAGGGCTGATGCAGATCAACCTTGCTGAATTTGAGAACCAAGGTCATATCATCTTTGTGTGTGTGTGTGTGTGTGCATGCACTCAGGGATGAATTCAATTCTTGATCGTCCTCGCACCAATGATGCTAATAGAAGCTATGCTCCAAAAAGGACTCTGGGGCTGGTCTCCCTGCTGCAGCATGAAGACAAATGATAATATCACAAAACCTCCTGGCAACGGATTATGTGTTCAGTCATGTTTTCCCTCCTATGTCTACTTTGTCAGAGAAAGAAAGGGTTTAAAGTGAGGAAGAGGTCTGAGGGGGTGTAATTATTAAAAAAAAAAAAAAAAAAAGCACTGTTTTCAGTATCACAGCAAAAATGATACCAAATAATCCAGAAATCACTCCACTTTTTTTAAAGATGAGCAAATTAATGTTATGATTGCCTTCTCTCAAAGAAATAGACTTACTAAGGTAGATCAAAAACCAGCTTACTAGAATAAGCTAATTAGGTGCTGATGCAGTTTTGTTTGATTAGTTTTTCTTCCATGTCATCAGTTTTTCTTATTACAAATAAAAACAGGACAAAGATTCCTAAAGGAAAATGTTGTGGAGCTAAAAGTAAGCAATTTCAAATAAATGAAACATATTATCACAGCTTCATTTAAAGGCCTAAGACAAAAGCAGCTAAGAAGTTCAAGGGTAGCACATGATAACCCTCACAAAGGAAAGTGAGGGAAGAACTGGTTGATATTTTCTCTCCCTTAACGTTTACCTGAGAAAGAGAGGCAACCTACTTGATGTACAAGTACAACCTACTTGATGTACTTGTGTACAAGTATGTGAAGGGAGAGTGTCGAGAGGATGGGACCAGACTCTTTTCAGTGGTGCCGAGCGACAGGACGTGAGGCAACGGGCACAAACTGAAACACAGACACTTCCATCTTAACATAAGGAAATACTTTTTCACTGTGAGGGTGACAGAGCACTGGAACAGGTTGCCCAGAGAGGTGGTGGAGTCTCCTTCTCTGGAGATATTCAAAACCCGCCTGGATGCAATCCTGTGCAATGTGCTCTAGGTGACCCTGCTGAGCAGGGGGGTTGGACTAGATGATCTCCAGAGGTCCCTTCCAACCTCAGTGATTCTGTGATTCTGTGATGGTCAGTACTTCCAGTTTCCAAGAGTAAGGAGCATCAATGTTTCAAAGGAAGCAGAGAATATTGTATTTTGTTGGGCAGCAGAGGGTATTTACACAAAGAAATTACTAGAATTCAACTCACAGGAATATAGCTTACAGGGCAATGTGGCAGACAGGAAACAGTCTTGTCAATCTTTTGCAGAAAGTTATTCTCTGATCTCATTGATGTACAAATTGTAGTTTGAGACATAACTACCCAACCATTTTTTTCCAACTTACCTAAGTTATTTCAATAGCTTTAATAGCTGTCAAGTAGACTTGCATGGGCCCTGTTTGCCTGGACCTATTTTGAGTGACAAATTACAGAATTCTGTTAATGCCATGGAAATTTATGACTACTTTCAACACTTGAGCAGCTATTGATCCAATAAAAGTTTTATTATAGCTTTGAGTCATGCTGCAGAAAGAAATTACCTTTGTAATGGTCTTACTCTGTAAGCAATGGTTCCAGTATGTATTGCACTAAATGTATGTGGAAGGCGTGAGCAAGGAGAAAGTTTTCCTCTTAAAGCAGTGATTTTTATGTGGTGCAATGAGAAACCATCCATCCAATGGATTTATAATGATATTTAGATCTGCAGAAAGCTGACAGCACAGCCTTTTGCAACTTATTAATGCCTCAACTTCTAATGAAGAGAAAGATTGGTACAGCTGTAGATGATGGTTCAGTTTTCTTCATGGAGGGCCTGGAAAAGCTGCTGTGACTTCAGGAGAGTCAGGGAGATTTTGGAAACACATGCAGTGATACAAACAGTAAACTATCAGTCTTGTTCTGGATGGAGTTATTTTTATGCATTGAGAGAGGCTACCCCCAGAGATACTGATGAGCACACCATCAACTACATTTCAGATACATATCTGTATGGACATCTTTTTTTTTTTCTTTTGTCTTGTTTTGAAATTAAAAGCCTTTAAAGAAAAATATGTGGCAAGTTGCACTAAAGAAAAAAGTTAGCCTTAAGGGGTTTTGTTTTCGTGGGGGTCAGTTTTAGATTGTTTTCCTCTTCATAGTCATATGGTAATGCAGTATCACACTGAAATACTTTTGTAAAGCTGCCTTCTGCCATAAATCTGAGATCTACCCTCTGACCTCAGAAAGCAAAACTATAAGGAGACAGCATGATTGTGCTTGCAAGGTTCATCCGTAGGGACCTTACATCAGTAGACCTTTGTGATAATAGGGCTGACCTGCTGTTTTCCTTTGATGTGGGCTAAAGAAATTGGTGCAAGCAGGAGAAATGGATTGGGACAATAGTTAAGGTAAGTAAAAGTTCTGAAGATGCTCCCAAACTCACAAGTATGGAAAGGAATGTAAACTTTCCTTTTTCGACTACTGGAGGTCAGGAGATAAACTTTGCAGAGATTGTGTTAGCCTGTAGCTGCATATAGCAGAAATATTAATTGGTATCATAGCATAGGTAGGGTTGGCATGAAGGTTATATTAGCAGTCTCTTAGGCCAGTCTGAATATTCATTTTCCATCACATTACTCTACAATATGCTAAGACTACTTAATATAGATAGTTAGTATAGTATAGATAGTTAATATAGTATAGATAGTTTATATGTATAGTTTGTAGATTCACTTCTGCAACATTGTCCCCTGTGGCCTTCTTACTATAAACTCATGGAATCCTTAAGAAATCTGGACTTGCTTTAGGAAGATGTTTGAGTAACTCATTCATTTAATCCACATGCTACAGTTTTGTGAACTCACCATTTACATAGTTGCAATTAAGCTCTTTTATTGTCTAGCTCAAACATAGCTGAGGCATAGCGATGTTAGGAAAAAGGCCCTATGGGCTCCCTGTTATTAACTTCATCTTTTGTACCAACAGCACGATTAACTTTGCATCTGCCATTAATAAGGAAGATAAAAAATGCAGACATTCTTACAGAACATTCCAATTTACAGGCCCGTGAGAATTTCCTTCCTTATTGTTGCTTTTGTTTCAAAAGTGTTTGCTGTCAGATCTGTGGATTTAGCATGGGAAAATACCCCTGGCTGGCAACTGTTTGTCATTTGTGCCTGCATCAACTAAAAGACAAGGCTAGCCAATTTTCCTTAGGACGCAACTGAAGGGGAAACACTGTCAAATTCCATCTGTCTGCATTTCAGCTGGAAAGAGCAGAAACACCTGCCTGGAGGGATGGAGCTTTGCAGCGCTTTGACTCCACAAGATTGGAGCACTCTTACTTGGATGCCTAAAACCTGTCAGGTATAATTTGAAGAGTCCTTTTCAAGCCTTCAGACCATGACACCACAATACAAATTTCTCAAAGCTGGTCAGAGACAAAACTAGTGAAAAATCAGTTGACCTATATGTAAAAAAAATTATGCCCAGAAATAGTATAAAATAAAGTAGTTTCAGGTCTAAACACGCATGCTGTCTGGGTAAAATTTTCCAGGCAAGACACTTCATTTTGAAGGAAGATGAACGTCATTCTGTGTGTGAGGTCGTAGCTCATGACATTTGCCATTCTTTCCTGATTTTCCTTGTTTCTGTGACAAATTGAATCTCTGCACCTCGCATTTTAAATTTGTTTAATTCCTGCAGTTAGATGAAGCAAAAGCAATCCATTCATACTTAATCAAATCTTCCTCTCACTGCCAGCATTCCTCTCTGTATTTTCACAGCAATATGCCTATTCATACATGCAGTATTTCAAGGGGTAACACACGAGGCTGGTTAGTTTTGTGGTGTGGACCGGCTGTGAGGAAAGGTGCAGGTCCTTAGCTGTGCCGTTCTCTTTGCTCGGTCTGCACGGAGACCTCGCCGTGATGGGGGAGTCCCCGGCAGGTCACTTCCGCTCTGTCACAGCTGAGGACAAGGGGTTGTGGAGAGCAGGGATGGGACATGACCGAGGTCTGAGGCTGTGTTCCCAGTTGATGTTAAAGAGGGCTGTTTCTCACCCAGAATTATATAAAGCCTTGACACTATTTGCTCCTGAACTCTGTCCCGTTAGACACTGTAATAAAGTGAAAATGGCTTCTGCTGAGCAGAACTGAAGCTTCCTTCAGCTGGGGAAATTAATTCAGTCAGGAGCATGTATCAGGGGCAAGTTTGCCCCAAGGCCTGCTCCAAAGGTTTAAGCTTGAAACACATGTTGAGAAGCAACATGACAAAAGGTGCAGGTACAGTAACAGGAAATATTCACAGAACACTTCAAAAACATGAACAAAATTAGGATGCATTGTGACTGGCTCACAGATAGGTCAAACACAAAGTGATGAAGGCTGATACTGCTCTGCTTCAAACTGAAGGGTTTGCATGGAGCAAACAGAAGTCTTTCTCTCCTCAAAAGCAAGACACTCAGGGCATTGAGAAGCTGCCATTCAGGCAGCTTCTGACAAACAAAATAAAGTTGCCCCATACATCTGACAGCTGAATGAGACTATTCTGCATATTATTGTAGAGCTACAAAGAACTGCTATTGTCATGATCTGTAACTCTTTCTCACAGCACCAATAGGAAGCAGACAGCCCAGTTTTCTTGATATTTGCACTTTGTAAAGTAATGCACATATATTTCTCTAACCACGGTATGCCACCTGGGCTGGACTGATAGGCTGAGACAGAATGGGCAAGACCTGTGCATCTGTCTCCTCCTATAATAACGTAGAGATCTGAAAATATCTCTGCATGTTTGCATCTCTGTTCCAATTCATTCTGAATGCAGCCAAATCCATTTAGTTTTTCTTTGCACTAAGAACATCTTCCCTCTCCCCAGAAACAAGTCAGGCCTTTCTCTTCCATGATGAACCTCCTCAGCAAAGATAATTATGCCTAATAAAAACTTGTATTTGGTCCTTGAATATCCATTCCAATCCTGAACATGCCTAAAAATATGGCTTGCTGCTAGGTTGGTTTAGTGTTAGGAGGAAGAACAGGACAACACCAGGGAAGTCCCCCAGAGTGGCAAACTTCACTCACATGCCACAGAAGTGTCATCAGTTCCAATCATGTAGAAATTACCTCCTCTTGTGTCTGTAAAGGTCTGGTTTACCAGACCCCTTGCTCAGGTTTTCATGCTTGCCCATCTAAACTTTCTTCCAGTGACGTGTACCCAGGGGTTGGAAACCCACTCTGTCATCTCCAGCTTTGCCTGCAGCCCAGATGGGAAGGCAGTGGTACCTGTGGGGAGAGATGGGCTGGGCAGCTGGCTGAGGTCCTCAGCCTGGAAGAGGCAAAGAGCCCAAAGAAGGACCCATGCAAGACTCAGCACTCAGTGACAAGCAGAGACAATTTCTTCACCTTCCTCAGGAGGAGGTGGGATAGGCAACAGTGCAGCAGTGGGCTGAAAGGGGTCCCTGCCACCTTGACCAGGCCGTAAGTGATGGCTGTATCTCTGTCTGGATGAGAGCTCATGGCCAGACACCAGAGTCAGCATGCCAGGCAAAACACTTATTACCTCTGAGGTTCATGTCAATGTGAAGCAGATCTGCCATTGTGGTTTTTATAGCACAGAAGGTAGACATAATCAGCAAAGAGCTATTCCGTGTCATGATACACACTTCATTCCTTGCTGTAGAATGGAATATGAAGCACATCCAGTCTTTCCCCTTCCTTGCCTCATGGAAGAAAACTGAAAGTAAATGCTTCTCTTTAATACAGAAGCCATGATAGCTAGTTCTGTGGGTGACTGGTAAGGAGAAAGCCTTCCTGCAGAAGGCCATTTCACAACATGTCTGTGTGTCAGTATTCAGTAGCTAACAGATAGTAAGTTCCTACCCTCTGAGGATGTGTATTGAAAAAAGAGAAGCAAAACAGAAGGGAAGGGAATCCAGTGAGGGACTGGGCCACTACAGTATGAACATTTCATAGAATACCACAACTGGGCTTTTAGAAGTAAACTACTTAAAATTTTCTGGAAGGAGACGGAAAAATATAAGGTAGCCTTTATTTGTCCAGAGACTTGAGTAAAGTCTCTGAGGAAACATATTATTATAATTTGAACTTATAAGAATATTATAAGTTACATTATAAAACATTAATTTAAGTCAATATGCTTCTTTTACAGTTATGTGCATATAGATAGGAAGGCATTTTGAACAGTACTAAAAACAAGTAAGGGAGAAAGAGCGAGAAAATGAAATGAATTCTACTACTGGCATGGCCAATATTTTATTATGGCTTCATAAATCTAACTGTCCCAAACTGTCCTCGATAAAAAAATGAAACAAATTACTGTAGTCAAGTTCCCTGTAGGTGTTAATGTGTGTCATTACTGTGGTCTCAGCTCTCTGCACGGTACTGAATCATTCAACTGGAAATGCAACATTACTTTCTTACTTTGCAGCTGACAGGCATTTTTTGCCCAGTCAGAATCTGGCAAAATAAGCGGCTTAGAGAAACATCATGTTTCAGTGCAGTTTCTGAAACAAAATTCCACAAACACCATCAAGAAACACTGCACTGAACTTATTTTGCTAGAAAGTCCCAACCCTGACTTACTAATGTAAAGATTTTGTTTGCTTTTCAAACAATGTTAATAGAAGTAAACCCTATTTTATATCTATACTTGATTTTCTCATTCAGAATCACAATACTATGATCAAAAGTCATGGTTTATCATTCACATTCAAACAAGACTATTTTAGAGTTGAATGGAGAAAAGTCATACTGAAAATCCCTGCTTCTTCTTTATTGTTTTAAATTTGCTCCACATCCTCTCTTCCAGTGCTACAAATTTATGCCCCTAATAAAACAGATGAAGGATGTAGCTTGGAAATTCCCTGGCAGTATAGTTGACATAGTCCTTCTGGGTCCTTCATTTTTCAGAAAGAGATCTTAGTTTGTAAAATCAATTACGTATACAATCAATTTATTGCAACTGAAAATGAGCAAACATTTCTGTCAATTTATTGCAACTGAAAATGAGCAAACATTTCTGAACTCATTTTTTTACAGGAACAGAAAGCACCTGGTGGAACAGGGTGAAAAATCCTAGCTGCAGGTGGTGCCAAATTCTGGAAGAGATTGCAGTTTAATAAAAGGGTATTATAGATTTGCTCAAGAGTATTCAAAAAGATGCAGAGGCAGTTCTTGAACTTACAGCAAGATTCAGAGTTTGCTGGCTGACTGTAGGTCTGGAATATCAGAGACAAACTACTCTCTTCTCTCTCACAAAACCCCCCTTTTTATAAAGGGGTCATAACGCATAGTCATCAATTTAGAAGGTGCACCAGTACTTAAATAGTTCCATGAGTAACTGGCCAAATACTGAAATAAAAAAAGTTATACTCACCAATTATTAACAAAATCATGGATGGCACTATTCTAAATGTCCTCATTTAGTTGTTACCACAGCACGATACCACATGCTGGTGTGTTCAGAACATATGTCCCCGTCCAGGGATTTATATCACCTAAATCATGACTGTGTTAGCTACTACTTTTCATTGGTAGCCACCATAAAGAGGCTAAAGATTGAATCTTTGGATAGTGATCCAGCTCTGCAGTGCTAGTCCCAATGCCACTTTCACTGGTAACTCCAATGTAGGGTTAAACCAAATGGTGGAGTGTGATGCAGAACAGTGTGCTGCTGCTCTGTGGTCACAGCTGTGCAGGAGACAAACTGCAGAACAAAATCCCTAGGTCTATTAACCAAATACACTAAATTTTCTGAAAAAATATTTTCTTTTTTAATAATATCCTGAAACACAAGTAAATAGGAAGAAAACATTTTCATGAGTCATTTTAAAAACAACCACGCTGATTTTATCTTACTAGTGACAGCAACATAAGATCAGTCACCTCTAGCAATATTTTATCTTTTAATTAAAAGAGGCATCAGCTGTAGGTTGCTTTTCAGCTTCTTCCTTGCTGAATACTTTCTACCCAAAATGCTTTCTATAGACACTGAATTTGATATGTCAAATGTTACTGTAACTAAAGTCTTCTGGTATGAGAGTCAGACTATGACAAAAAACAGCATAACTCATATTGATGTTATCTTGCTATTTTATGCGACATCCTCCCCAAAAGAGTTGAGGGAGTTTCATTTAACTGCAAAGAAAAAGCATTCCATGTTGGTAAGAACTGAGAAGAAGAGTGTTTTCAATTCATTAAGCTATGCTAAATATTAAAGCTATTTTTTCAGTACATTTATTAATAATAAATGGTTTATTTGTTCTCAGATTGTCACATTCTCCTTCCAGTTTCAGCAGTCATATGCTGTAGCCCTGCAACAATGAATGAGGGCTGACTATTACACTGGATTATATACAGATATACATTATATATACACAAACACGTATGTATAGACATATATATATATATATATATATATATATATATATATATAATGTTCCATATAGCCCCTGTATGTAGCAGAAAGAAAACTCTATTTCCAAACCTGGGCTGAGAGAGCTCACTTATCCCTGGCAGGCCATCTGTGGAAGCAAAGGACCGGGGCAGAAAAGGTGATGATGCCTCCTGTCTGCTTTTTTTTTTTAAACATGCGCAATGATTGGTGGTTATCTACAGCTCTCCAATGACTGAATCAAGACTGCGTAAAAGAAAAGCAGAGATAATCGGTTAAATACTGAGTAAACATCAAAACACTGTGGTAATCAAGTGCTCTTGCTGTATGAATCCTGTAAAAAGTAGCATGCCCATTTCTTTTTCACTACCTATTCCTGGTGTATTCAGATATTCCATGGTGGGATCCACACTCTGTGGTAACTGTAACAGGGAATGATAATCCACTGGTGAAAATAGCCTCCTCTCAGGCTGCACTGCAGTAGGGAAGGACATGTCAAGGGCAAGGCGTGAGTATGCTGTTTACTGAGATCTTCTTCAGAGTGAATCTCTGTGATGCACCCAGTGATTTCAGGCATATTATTGAATCTCAGTTGTCCTCTTACCGAACAGCCAAGAATAGACTTGGCTATAAAAAGAAAGGACCTGCCACTCAATACTCATAGTTTGCTCCAGTATGGAAAGATACACTGGCAAAAAGGTATTGCTGGGTGAGTGGAAAAACTGTTACTATACACGTGCTTATAAAACTCACCAATACAGATTGTCCAGACTGACCTGGAAAACTGTAGTCCCAGTTTTCTTTCGGAGAGTTGGATGCTAACTATGTTTTGGTTTGGGTTGTGTGCCAGGACTTGGATGGCAAAGGCTGAGTCGCCCTGAGCTAAGGCTGACAGAGATTTGAGAACTACCTCCTACTAGTTTCTGTAATTCAAAGGATGACAACAACCTTTTGTGCCAGCCTCCCTCAGAAATCTGGGCTTTGTCTTAATCCTCTGCAAACTAGCTCTTCTGCACTAGAAGTGCCCTGAGCATTTGTGCAGCGTCCAGGACCAGGACCGTAGGGTCTCAGCTGGGACTGGATCCCTCAAGCACCATGAGTACCTGTGAACAAGTACTTCCCAATAGCCTCGTCATTGTAGGGCCTGAACACCCACCTCCCCCAGCAAACTCTCACAGACTTTTCAAAGGCTGACTGTAATTGTCCACTCAACATCTGAACTGAGAACTGGGTCTCAGACCTTTGATTTCAGTAGGATGTTTCACAACAAATTTAACTTTAGTGCACTACTCTCTTCTTTTGGCATGTTCTTTTGAAGATATCTGATAGTGCAGGGGAATGTAAATCATTCATGGGGAACTAAAAATATTGGTGATATGGTGTGATGTTTTCCCTTTGGTCTCAAATGTTTATCAGCTACACAGTTCTCTTTGCTGCTCTTAAGGATTTTAAATTTAAAATAAGCAAGTGAAATCAAGTCAACATTTCGTTAAGGACATACCTGCTTTTCCCAAATGAAAAGGTAACATCTGAAGTACAAATAATGTGTTTTATTAAATTAATATTCACGAATTAGATCTAGACTTGGGCTTTAACTTCTGCTTAATTAACTGGTAGCATTTTAGAGATCATCTGTTCCATCAGCATCTCCTTTTCAGATGTTACATAACTGCATTTCAAGGACTATGCTCTACTTTCAGGTTAATACCAGTTTATCTGAGAGCACTCAGTTTTCTTCACTGGGTTGACTCCTGATTTGCCTTAATATAACACCAAAAATAGAATGTGGCTTCTATGTACATGATACCAATGTATTTTATTCCTCGTATTTTGGTGATATAAGACTTACAAGAATACCAAGTAAATGTCTGAGGAAGGTCTGAGGAGTTATGTTGCTTGGGATTTATGTATTATAACTTGCAAATGACTTTATTTGCTGTATTGCTTACAAGAAAATGAGTTTATTATATTCTAAGCTACTCTTGTTCAAAAAACTGCAGGGCAAAATTAATCATTTGACATACCAGTAAATGAAAATGTATGGAATAAATTTGTGCCAAAAGGGTGGCTTAATCAATCAGGAAAGGGAATTCATGCACACTGTGCCATTGCCAGGAGCTGTGTGCATCAGGGAGGGCAGCTCCTGTGAAGGCACAGCCCCAGGGCTCAGGTCCCTGGTGCTCCCCTGTTGGGCACTGGGGCGCTTGTAGCATGGTTTGCATGGAGAGAAGGAGCAAGGTGTCTCCTCCCTCTAACCTCTGACCGAACAGCCTGTAGAATAGGAATGGGAGGAGGGTTTATTGGAATTTGATAGCCTTCTTGATTCCTGATGATCCCAACAACTAGGAAATTTATCCACCTGGCCAGTTATTCCTGGAGTTCCTCCGAGAAGATGGGCTCTCAACTCTTCTGGCACTGCTGCAGTGAATTGCTCAGCACTGTCCCCATGTTGAAGGGCAGTTGTCTGTCAGATGAGTCTCTGTTGGCCTGGACAGGGAGTAGACTAGGATCATGACATTCGTCTTGCACAGTCCTAGGTGCTGCACACCCTTTTTTGCAATCTAGTTGCTCTAACATAATCCTAGATTACTGCATCCTTATCGTCCTTGTAGCATCTCATTGCTCAAAAGGACCTTATATCCCTAGAAATACCAAAAGGGTATTTCCTAAGCTGTTGACACGTGTCAGCTCTTATGGGTGGCATTTACTGGCATTGCTCTGTTACTGAGCAAGATTAGAAGTGGATTCCCTTATTCTAAAATGTACTTTGATATCTGGAGGGTTTCCTCTCAGCCTTGCCATTAGTTTGAGACTATGGATGACTGTAATGTAGCAGCTAAGCTATATTTATCCATAAGTGAAGTATCTCCTGACAAACTACAGGGCACTGGGGAAGTACAGATGAACTTTTCAAAGATAGTGTGCAAACACTCCTAAGGCTGTATCTGTCACACCATCCAATAAGGCTAGATTCATGCGCTAGTCTTTTAAGCATCTGGAAAAGCGATCGACTGCAAGCAGGTATTTTGGTCCTTTAAAGCACAAATTTCACCCCGTTCTTTTCCAGGCCTCTTTGGTTGGGTGGTAAACAGTTCCATAAGCTGAGTGATTCATCACAGCTCAACTGTTGCAAATGGCTAGGGTATATTTCTTGTCCACAAAACTGACAGATAGGCTCATTAACCACATTTCTAGGAAGGTTTTCCGACAAAGTTGTTTCTTTCCCTTGAGTAAATAATGTTTCCTTAGCTTTAGCAAGCCTGCTCCTCTGCTGGAGGAAAGGTATCATGAGATTCATTTTCAAACAACCTTGAGGCTGATGACTTCTTATTCATTGTCAACTTCTCTGGAGTGCTGCACTGTTGAGACTAACCTCCCCTAAACTGTTGTTTCAATGAATAGTACTACTTGCTTCTCCAATTCTTCTCCAAAGACAAGGGCTTTGAATTGCTTTCCTTTACTTTTCTCCTTTAATGTGTAACATTTACACCATTTTATGATGAAAAATGCCTGCAAGAAGACATGCAAGGGTGTCTAAAGAGAGTTTGGCAAGTATCAAACATTGGCCGCAAAGGTATGCCTAAAAAATCATAGATACATTCATTGATACATTTATTGATCTAAATTGCTACTGATTAGGAGGAAGAAGTGAATAAGTTTAAAACAAGCAATTCCTGTTATGACATATCCATTTTGAACTGGGCAAATGCTGAAGGGAACAAGGACAACCCACACCCTGTGGTGGATGTACAAGTGTGAAGTCAGTGCCTCTGAGAGCTGAAAGCAATATGCTTCTGTGCTGCCCTTGGGGGGGACATGTCTTCACAGTGCATGTGCAAGAAGTTGTCTGAAACGGTGCCTGCTGGCATGGAAGTGTTATCTTGCCTATATAACTAACCAAAATGAACTACAAGTTATGAGTTCCCTCCCTCAAAAATTCCAGCCAAACATGACACAGTGTTCAGTCACACTGCGTAAAGTCCTTTAGAAATGGATTCATCATTGGCACCTCAATGGTGCTGCACCCTTGATAGACAGTGGAGCAATTAGGCAATTTAGCCCACTGATGGGTCCTCTAGGAAAGCTTATGTCTCCACATTACCTTCAGAGGAGGCCTATGGCAATGAAAACCTTACCTTCAGCATCCTGGCCTTCTTTTCAAAGAGGCAAAAAGACTGAAAAAAGAAAAGATGTGTGTCTAATGTCCAAGAGAGAATTTCAAGCTTTATATTTGCAGAAAACTCTGTGATTCAAGGCAGCAATAAACACTGTGAATCTGGAGATCCCAGAGTGCTTAGGGTACTGCTGTTGGTCAGTTCCTTCAAATGATACAAACCGTACTGTATCTTTACAGCAAAGGAAAAACTGAGCTGCTGAGCAGACTGCACAGTCTATTAATTAGACTTGGGACTGTGCAGGAGTTAGTGCGGGAGAAAGAAATGTATATATAAAAGTAACTCCACAATTAAATTTTATTATTTGAGGAATGGGTACAGGAGTTACAGGAAATTTTATCCCTGCTGCAAGTACAAGCACAGCGTTGGACTGCACTGAGGGATAGCATGGGCTCAAGTCTTTCCTTCATCAAAATCCTGCCTGTGAGAGGGACTTGTGCCCATACAGTACAGAAAGGAGTTGAGTTTGTGCTTGAAGACACAAATGGTGTTTGCATTTACCGTAAATATGGCCTAATGACCATTCCCAGAAATGTCAATTAAAAAAAAAATTTTTGTTAGCGCTTTACAGAATTAACCCTTCCCTTTCACTGAACCCAGGACTTGCTCACATACTGCTGTGTGTGATATATGCTGACAGGAAAAAAGGGGTGGAGAAAATTAGGGCTGGAAGAAAATACTGTTAAGAAGATCTTTAATATTTATCAACTTTATAATCTTGGATGTAAAATAAGAAGCTAGCAGTATTTTAAGCCCCGGTTCTCCAAATGAGTCCTTTTGTCAGAGGACTAGCTACTCTAGAAGTACAAAAATTGTTGACCTGACCCTCCATGGTACTGAGCTGCCTGTCTTATCTCAGTGGTGACCTGGTCTCTGTGGATTTCAACAGGACTCCTTTCAGTAAGGAAGATACAAGTGCATGAATTTCTCTGCAGTCTTCAAACTATTTTCTTGGTTTCACTGCCTTGGTTTTATATAACCAGTCTATTTGTGTCCTCCTGCCCTTATTATTTTCAGTAACATTTTAGCTACTGGCATTGACTTGCATATTTTGATTTTTATTAAGCAATGAAAGCTGAAATCTTTTGCTACTGTCTTGTGGGAAGCCAACCCAAATGAGAGTTTTCCGATTAAAAGCACTCACAATAGTATTATTTAAGAAGCTGTAGCTGCATATATATATATATATATATATTTCATTTTTGAAGTAATTATTCCTGTTTCCCCTCAATACCTAAACATTTGAAATCACAGGGATCAGACCATACTGCTTATTAAAAAGAAAATCACACATACAGGAATTACTATTGTTAGCAAAAACTCAGTAGATTTCACCAATTTATTTGCAAGATGCTATGAATTAATGGGAAATTCTTCTCAGTCAGCTTTATCTGTCTCAAATTCTATTACAGAATAGTATATAGCATTGGCAGAGCTCCCATGGACCCCTCTGGTCAGGAAACAGCATTTATCTTCTACATGATGTAGCTGTTGCAAAAGTGAATGACTGAACTAAGAAGCAAGGGGGGGAGATGCGAAGGCTGTTGTCTTGATCACCTAATGGAGGTTTTGGCCCTTGTCAGCTCAGTGAAAAGGCTCCATCCATGCCCAGTTCATTGCAAAGTCTGACCTCAGCACACCCTTCCGTGAAGAATACGTAAGCCAGCTGGGTGTTTGTCCAGCAAGACCGATCCATGATCCTGGACTATGGTTGTGACTTGAACAAAGACCTTTGGTTTCCTGAGAGACTCCTGCCTTGGCTCTGCCCCCGCGTCCTCATGGCCTTTCTCTGGCTCCTGAGCACTGGTTGTGCTGGACATGCACCCTGGAACTTCTCATGGAAGTTTTGTGCATAGCCCCACAGAAAAAGAAGACAAAACAGATGAAAATGGAGGGAAAGGACAACATAAGAGAGAACACCATGTATTTTCTTCCACACTCTATGAGAGATTTCTCTCCCCAAATGGCAATTCATCCTGCAGTTAAGTGGCATGTGTAGATATATTCAGATAAAATGAAAACAGAGGAGAGTAATGTACAACCTGACAACCTAATCCAGACACCATTTCATCTTAGCAAAATGGATGGAAAATTGCTCAACATTTATAAGGAATGGGAGAGGAAAGGGGGAACAAAGGGAAATGAAGTTAGTGGATGATCATCTCCAAAATATATAAATACTCTGCAGTGGTTCTTGACTAAATCTTGTCTTGCTGATCCAATTCAATCAATATAAACAAAAGTCCTTCCAAGCCAGCAAACAGAAATTAAAGTGATAGTTTTCTTTCATAAAGGTGAATACTTTTGTGCAGCATTAGAGTCTGCAAGAGCAGCTCAGTGAAGCTCTTATCCTTGCCACCTGTGCATGATTAGAGTCAAATATTCAGTGATTTAAATAATTGTTTCTACCTTTCTTTCTGAATGGCTGGATGAGTGTTCATGTTCAAATTGGAGGAATGACTACTGTAAAAGCTTACTGTTCAGGATAAAATTCTCTTGGAAGTCAAACTATAAAAAAAAATGAGTCTGATTAACTTACAGCTCATCACTTTAGCTCATGGAAATTTGTTCTCACTTCTTCCTGGTCTCTTTGATGACCATTTCTTACCCCTAGAGACTAGACATTCACCATACACTCTTCATACTATTGTCCTGTGATTAATACATAATATAGGAGCAGGTGATTTAACCTGTGCCTGACTGAAAGCCTAAGCATGCAAGGCTTTAAACTCCTGTGCTACACACTGAAGATGAAAGTTCAGCAGCCTGAACAGTATTTCTAGTATAATGCTCATGGAAGCTAAGTAAAAAAACACCACAATTTATTAAGCTTATGAGAGAAGCAGAAGAAATAACATGTGGAATTCATCTGGTCTTTTTAGCATGATCATTTGTTTTACTTGCTGTTTAGTTCACAACAGCACCTCTCTGAAGAACAACACCTGGTTGCTCCTGAACATGGACAAACATGTCATAGGGCAGATCCTGGCCATAGGACAGCTCTTGGCTCCAGGCCAAGGACTCACAAGCCTATCAGAGTAAAATGCAGTAAAAGGAGTGTGCAGCTTTGCAATGTGCACCTTTTTAGCTACAGGAAAGTTTGAAATCTCACTTTGAACCCATGCCTGCTCAACATCCTGGGACTAAGTCATGATTCATCATAATTTTAGCACTCAACCAACAAAACAGAGGTTTCATAGTTGAAGTAACAGCATTTTGGCATCTCTTCCCATGCATCATTATCTGTGCCTTAACTACAGAATTCTGCTTACGTCTGCTTGCCTACTTTATATTCCATCTATGGTCGCACTAAGGGATGAGCAAGTATTTTCTGTGACATTGAGAATAAGAAGGAATCTTGTTTTTTCAAACAAGATGTACCATAACAACAGTTTGTTGCAGCATTAGTTGTAGTTTTTGTACTGAAAGAATCATGTCTGAAATAAACAATCCTGTTTTTAAATTCTGAATTGGTCAGTCACCTTATCACCAGTCAAGGTCCCTTTACATCCAAAATCTCCTTGCTGTTCAAGCTGATAAAATACAATCAGATAGAGGTGTTAGCCTCTATGTGCTTCTTTTTATCTTGGGTAAAATCCATGAAGCTATTCACTTTATCCCATTTGGCTTTTTCCATAACTGATTGAAAGAGGTTCTCAAAATAGCTTATCACGCCAATGCTGTGCAGAAATAAACAGCTTGCATAATAACGTTTCCTTTCAACTTTCTTACATTCACTTGTTCTTTTATATAGAAGGCTGAGCAGAAGAAATCTGATAAAGTAACCCATTACTGTGCCATTTTTTTTAATAAAAGACCATGCAATCACATGAGTAACATCATATCACTTTGAAGTTGTATGGTCTTCCAAGTCCTCCTTTGAGACATGAAGTCTGTCCAAATAAACAACATAACCATGCTTTTTATCATGTGATGGTCCTTTTTGTTGGGATATATGAGTGGGAAGCAGAGGTCCAGTGAACACATTATGTTCACCTTGCAGGATGTAGGACAGATTGTACAGGCTGTGCAATCTTCATCAATTAAAAGATCATTTTTGCTCGTAGCCATATTTTCTCTCCATGGCCAATGACTGGTAATAGCATCATTTTGGAGCAACATCATTTCCAAAGTAAGATGAAACAGAGCTTTGTTTTCATTTTGGAGGTGGTCTTCAGTTTCATCAGAGATTATACTCCAAGCTATTATAGTCTTATATTGTATTATTATGTATTAGAGTGGGGAAAAAAATTGGCCTTTTTCAAATGGTAAATGCAGCACTAGAGTTTTCCTTATGCTTTTCCAGATTTACATCTGTGATGCCTGACACTATCAGATATAGTCTGAAAGCAGGCTTACTTGAAAGTTTGATTAAAGCTGAAAAGAGTCTATTTTAGGAAAACATCTAATTTAAGCATTTCATACAGCCTGAAAGACTCAGAGCGTGAGGACAGAAGGCCTAAAGTTCTGTTTTCTGTCCTTCCCCACTAATAGTCTGGTACCTACACAATCCACATGGCTGAGTATGGAAATTTTGTTCTGCCCTGGTTCAGCCAAATGTTAAATCCCCGTGGCAAGAACCGGGCTCCCTCTTCTCAGCTGGTCCCATGTCCCTTGCTCAGTCAGCTCTGCAGCTGCTGGGCTTCCCTTGAAAGGTGTCCTCATCCACGATATCCCTTTGCAAGTAGCAAAACTCCTATGGAAAATCTTAGCTTGCTTCCTGATCCCTGGATAAAGGCTTTATCACAGAATCACAGAATCGCTGAGGTTGGAAGGGACCTCTGGAGATCATCTAGTCCAACCCCCCTGCTCAAGCAGGGTCACGTAGAGCACGTTGCACAGGAT
>NW_020450362.1:0-1131 GCF_003343035.1 Apteryx rowi | reverse complement strand
CTCACTAAGCTGGCACTTGGCCTCAGCCCAGGTGGGCTCGCTGCCCCGCCCCTCCCCATGCCCCCTGCCATGGGGAAGCCCCGCCTCCCCGGGAAGCCCCGCCCCCTGGGATGGCCCCGCCCCCGGGAGGCCCCGCCCCTACCGAGCTGGCGCTTGGCCTCGGCCCAGGTGGGCTCGCTGCCCCGCAGGATCATCACGGCCTGCAGCACCGTCTCCACCAGCCCCGGCGGGCGCCCGTACGACTTGATCTCCGTCAGGTCCTTCTTGTTCAGCGACTCCAGCGCCTGCCGCCGGCACCGGCGTCGCCGGCACCGGCGTCGCCGGCACCGTCACCACCGCCGCCGTCACCACCACCGCCGCCCGCACACCCCGTCCCGGCAGTCACCATCCCCACAGCACCATCCCCGCGTCCCTGAGTCCCCACGGCCCCATCCCTGTGTCCTCACCATCCCTGTGTCCCCACAGCCCCATCCCCGCATCCCTGTGTCCCCATCCCTGTGTCCCTGTCATCCTCATGTCCCCACGGCCCCATTCCCCGTGTCCCCACCATCCCCATGTCCCCACGTCCCCATCCCTGTGTCCTCACCATCCCCGTGTCCCCACAGCCCCATCCCTGCATCCCTGAGTTCCCACAGCCCCATTCCCCGCGTCCCCACCATCCCCACGTCCCCACAGCCCCATCCCCGTGTCCCCACCATCCCCATGTCCCCGCAGTCTGCCCGTGCGTCCCCGYGTCCCCGCACCCTYATGGCCTCCTCGAGGGCGGGCATGGCCTCGTCCAGGTCGCGCTGGGCCTCCTCGGCCAGCGCCCGGCACTGCAGCTCCTCCTCGCTGATCTTCTCGCTGTTGGCTGCCACCGTCTGCGCCGGGGACGTGTCACTGGGGCCCTGAACCCCCGCGACCCCCCCCCAGACCCCATCCAGGAACCCTGGGATCCCCCTGGGACCCCCAGGATCCCCCGCGACCCCCCCAGACCCTGTCCAAGACCCACGAGATGCACCCCCACGACCCTCCAGACTCCATACAGGACCCCCAGGATCCCCCTGGGACCCTCCAGACCCCATCACGGACCCACAAGATCTCCCTGGGACCCTCCAGACCCCATCCAGGACCCGTGAGATCTCTCCCAGG
>NW_020450361.1:0-1120 GCF_003343035.1 Apteryx rowi | reverse complement strand
AAGGAAAGCTCCTTCCCTTTCAAGTACCCTTTTTTCACCTTCCTCTGTGCTGCAAGGACACGGTTCTGAATCAGAGCCCTGGGCAGACCTGTGTGCACGTCCCAGCTTCACAGCCCTGCAGCTGTCCTTGGGAGAAGGTAGCAGCATGCCCTGTCCCTGTGATGGTGTGGCAGGGAATCCCTGCTCTGAAGCATCTCCTCCTCCTCCACACTGGGGAAGCTGGGAGAGCAATCCGTAGAAAACTTTTCAGGGACAGGATGGAATAGGTTGAGAAGAGCCTTCCAGGAACCTCAGTAGAATTGCCCTGCAGCCAGAGACTTACGACATTCAGGGCGGTGAAGATTTCTTCCACAATGACCTGTCAGCCATCCTCCCACTCCACGCTGCCTTTCACTTCTCTCTGCATGTCTCATCTCATGTCAGAAGAAGCAGGAAGTGCCTGGAGCCCTGCTGCTCTTTGTAGAGGAGCTGCTCCTGCACACAGCTGTCTTTGGGCAATGCTGTCAGGTTGCCATGAGCTCCTACCATCCCAGGAGCCTGGCCCTGCTCAGCAATAGTGGCCCAGCTGAAGCCCTGAATTTCTCTGTCCCTTGTGCTGCCTCGTCCTGGGAAATGTTCACTGAGGTAAACCAAAATAATCACCTTTGATCCCTCTCTAAACAATGCAGAGAGACCAGTTACAGCATTGTCACTTGTTTCATCAGAGGATGGTTATCTACCAGAGGTGGAAATGTCCCACCCTGGAAAGCCATATTCCCATGTCCTAACTAGGCAGGACACCTAGAAGAGGACAAGAAGGAAGATCATTGAGACATGGTTCAGGTGTTGATTCAGATGAGTCAGTCTGGGCATCTCATGTCCATTCAGAAGGCCCTGGGATGCAGTGGGATTCAGATCCCTCCCATGAACTCCACAAACACACCGGAGGTGGGATTCCCCTTGCCAAAACTGAAGTGAGCACAACATAGGTGTCTGCATGTGAGCTCCTTCTCTAAGCTCCCATTGTAATCCCTGGAGATGGAGGGTGGCAGTCAGCTGCTCACACACAAACACCTGGGGACAGTTGAAGAGACAGAGGTGGTCCCAGGCATGTGCCAGTGTCTGCTTGCTCTGATGGAGC
>NW_020450360.1:0-1101 GCF_003343035.1 Apteryx rowi | reverse complement strand
CTCTTTTTGTAGAAGCAGGATGTAGGACAATCTGGGAGAGGACGCAGCCTTCCTCCTTGAGACACCAAAGCAGGCTCTTTGCTTTTAGAAGACCTCAGCAAGGTTTCTCGGTCTGTGGTGCTTTAAGATAGAGATGATAGGCAGAAAAGAGCAAATGTGCCCTTAACACACATCATCCTGAGAGCTTTATCTAGAAGCCTGGTCCCTGCCATGCTTCATAGCCATGGTTACTGTAGTGCGCGAACGTGGTGCTGCCAATTATTAAGAATGAAAACTTATTTGGCAAAGGTAAAAACTGTGTGAAGTTTTGGAAAGGAGGATTTTTGTCAATTGTTGCACTGAGTTATTTGTTGAGAAGATTTCCACTTAGGACTAGAATCTCCTTTTGGGGCTTGATTCATTTGAGCACACAGAGAGGCTGTTGGTGCCCTAAATGCCCTGGGGTAGCTGTGTTCCCATGTGGTGCTGTAAATTTTGGAGGTGGCTCGTATGGGACCTTAGCTTGTCATTAGGAAATGTATCTCAAAACAACTCTGTTGAGACAACTTATTTCCCTCCATTGACTAGAAAGGGAAGTCCAGACAGCTGGGTTAGCCAGAGGCATCTGCGCTGATGGGGTCTGGCCTGGGGTGAGATCAGCCTCCTTCCTGTTGTCCGCCAAAATGAAGTTACACTTCATTGACTGTGGAGGGAATGAAAAGGGAGTGTGGTTAGATGTTTTTAGGGACTCCTTTAAAACATCATGGTAACACAGGTATGTTGAGATTTGTGCAAATTTGGCCACCCCCAAAGAGATGAAGCTGGTCACCCTGCTTTTCTCATCAGTTGAGAAAGTCCAGCACCTGAGAGTGCAACGTACTCTGAGCAAAGAGTGAGGAGGGGCACGGACAGCCTGAGCACTGTGCTCTGTGTGAGACACAAAAATATCCTTTTTAGTGGTACAGGCCTGATTATAACAGAAAAGTTTAGAAAATGACATTAAAAATGAAGCAAGAAAGAAATTAAGACAAAGATATAAATCAAATAAATAATTTCTTACACTTTCCAGCTGCTTTTTTTTTTTTTTCATGTTCTTATTGTCTTTCTTGATTTGTTCTGTTT
>NW_020450359.1:0-1125 GCF_003343035.1 Apteryx rowi | reverse complement strand
GTCTCTTAGGAGCACCCTTGGGTGTCACCAGGGTGATGGCCATCTCATAGGAGCACCCTTGGGTGTCACCAGGGTGGTGGTTGTCTCTTAGGAGCACCCTTGGGTGTTCTCAGAGTGGTGGTCGTCCACTAGGAGCACCCTTGGGTGTCACCAGGGTGGTGGTTGTCTCTTAGGAGCACCCTTGGGTGTCACCAGGGTGGTGGTCGTCTCATAGGAGCACCCTTGGGTGTCACCAGGGTGGTGGTCGTCTCTTAGGAGCACCCTTGGGTGTCACCAGAGTGGTGGTTATCTCATAGGAGCACCCTGGGGTGTCACCAGGGTGGTGGTTGTCTCTTAGGAGCACCCTTGGGTGTCACCAGGGTGGTGGTCATCTCCTAGAAGCACTTTTGGGTGTTCTCAGGGTGGTGGCCATCTTCTAGGAGCTCCTCTGGGTGTCATCAGGGTGGTGGCCATCTTTTAGGAGCACCCTTGGGTGTCACCAGGGTGGTGGTCGTCTCATAGGAGCACTGTTGGGTGTCACCAGGGTGGTGGCCATCTCCTGGGAGCACCCTTGGGTGTTCTCAGAGTGGTGGCCATCTTCTAGGAGCGCCCTTGGGTGTCCTCAGGGTGGTGGCCATCTTCTAGGAGCACCCTTGGGTGTCACAAGGGTGAAGACCATCTCCCGGGAGCACCCTTGGGTGTTCTCAAGGTGGTGGCCATCTCCTAGGAGCACCCTTGGGTGTCACGAGGGTGGTAGTCATCTCCTAGAAGCACTTTTGGGTGTTCTCAGGGTGGTGGTCATCTTTTAGGAGCACCCTTGGGTGTCACCAGGGTGGTGGCCGTCTCCTAGAAGCCCCTTTGGGTGTCACCAGGGTGGTGGCCGTCTCCTAGAAGCCCCTTTAGGTGTCTTCAGGGCCTCCCAGGAGCACATCTGCTTGTTCTCAGGGTGGTGGGCGTCTCCTACGAGCACCCTCGGGCGCCCTCAAGATGTTGCCCATYCCCTAGGAGCACCCTTGGGTGCCCCCAGCGTACTTAGGACCCACCTTGTAGCGTCCTGGGGTGGTGACCATCTCTCAGGAGCCCCCACGGGTGCCCCTAGGGCGTCCAGCACCCACCCCGGGGTGTCCTAGGGGTGGTGACCACCCC
>NW_020450358.1:0-1069 GCF_003343035.1 Apteryx rowi | reverse complement strand
GAGCCACCTCCAAAATTACCAGCACCACATGGGAACACAGCTACCCCAGGACATCTAAGGCAGCAGCAGCCTCTCTCTGTGGTCCAATGAATCAAGCCCCAAAAGTGGATTCTTGTCAGAAGTTGAAATCTTCTCAAAAAATAACTCAATGCAATAATTGACAAAAATCCTCCTTTCCAAAACTTCACACAGGTTTTACCATTGCCAAATATGTTTTCGTTCTTAATAATTGGTGGCACCATGTTTGTGCACTACAGTAGCCATGGCTATGAAGCATGGCAGGGAGCAGGGTCCCAGATAAAGCTCTCCAGATGATGTGTGTTAAGGGCACATTGGCTCTTTTCTGGTGTCTCATCTCTATCTTAAGCACCATAGACCGAGAAACCTTGCTGAGGACTTCTGACAACAAAAAGCCTGCTTTGGTGCCTCAAGGAGGAAGGCTGCGTCCTGTCCCAGATTGTCCTACATTCTGCTTCTACAAAATGAGAGACCCACAGGAGAAATCAGTTTTGAGGCTCACCAAAGCATCTCAGCTTGTGGCCGTGCTTTGTGCTGGTTCATCCCACATGACTTTGATCCTGTCTTTGAAAAACACTAAATCCCAAACCAACCCCCAAACACCAGCTTCCCACACAGCTCTGCCCAGTGCAGAGACCTGACTGTGCAGGGGCGCAGACGTGTCCTCTCCAGGGCTCCCCTTTTCATATCTCACAGCCTTTGGCACCACCTGGGGATGTTCCTGAAGGATTTATCAGAAAGATTTGGTAAATAACTGGGGTGACGGGAGGTGACTGCTTTCCAGAACATGAAGGGAAATCTCTCAGCTCTCTTCCCGACTGTGCCATCTCCATGGTGGTGACGTACTGAGCCCCCAGATGACACGAGCTGAGGTCACAGTGGGGTGTTCACATCACAGGGATGTCTCCGCGGTGCCGTGGCAGTACCCTCACTTCCCTGCGAGGTCCAGGAGCTGCTGTGCACTGCTCACATGCTCCCCACCACTGCTCTTCGGAGCCGCTCCATGGCAAGGATGGGGGACAGGAGGCAGCGGGGCCATGCTGGGGCCCCT
>NW_020450357.1:0-1139 GCF_003343035.1 Apteryx rowi | reverse complement strand
CTCGGCGCTGGGAGCGGCGTTCGGGGCCTACCTGATGGTGCTGGCCGCCTTCAGCCCCTGCCCGCCCCTGGTGGGAAGCACCCTGGGGACGGTGCTGGTGGTGAGTCAGGGTGCTCGGGGGCCGGGGCAGGAGGGGAGAGCGGCAGGATGGGGCTGGGCTCTGGTAGCCCCTTCCCGTCGCTCCGTTGGGTTTCCCACGGCCGGTGGCTGCATGGCGAGGTGGGGTCAGTCCCGGGGTGCCATCCCATGTGGGTGCGGGGTGTCACCACCCCCGGTGGCTGCATGGAGGAGGTGGGGGTCAGTCCTGGGGTGCCGTCCCATGTGAGTGCGGGGTGTCACCACCCCCGGTGGCTGCATGGAGGAGGTGGGGGTCGGTCCCGGGGTGCCGTCCCATGTGAGTGCGGGGTGTCACCACCACCCGCTTGCATCTCCTTCCCCATGGGGTGCCCTCCGGCGTTGCCCGAGCCCCTGGACCCCCCCCCCCCCGGGGGGCAGGATGGGGCTCACGGGGCGCCTCTCCCGCAGGTGCTGGCCTGGATCCTCTTCGTGGGGCTCTTCTCCTACCTGAAGGCGGCGGTGGGCAGCCTGCTGCACGAGGCYGGCCGCGGCGCCCTGCTCTGGTGCGGGGCCGCCATCCAGGCGGGCTCCCTGCTCGGCGCCCTCGCCATGTTCCCCGTCGTCAGCGTCTACCGCCTCTTCCGCAGCGGGCAGGACTGCGTGGACGGCTGCGCCGCCTGAGCGGGCCCGGGGGGGGGGGGGGCCGCCGCGTGTCCCCCACCCCCCCCCGGCGTGGGCCCGGCCGGGCTCCCGCGGGTGGGCTGCACTCATATACCTCATTTTTGGAGCCCCTGCAGAGCTGGCGCTCGGCCCCATCGGTCCCCAACCCGGGCTCCGGCCGTGGGCGCCCAGCCCTGGAGCGGTGCGGCGCATCCCGGCCGGCATCGGGCTCTCAGGGCGGGGGGAGCYGGGTGGAGGCAGGAGCCCCCCAGGGAGGAGGGGGTCCGCAGCGCCGTCCCGGGCGCCTCGCTGCGTCGACCCCCCTCCCCGGGGCAGCTGGGGGGGGCCCTTGCGGAGCGGGAATAAAGTTTTGTACCGCTGACGTGCGGCTGGCGAGCGCTCCCTTCGCCGCGGGGGCTCGC
>NW_020450356.1:0-1082 GCF_003343035.1 Apteryx rowi | reverse complement strand
AGGCCCAGCCCCACACCAGGCCCCACACCAGGCCCCACACCAGGCCCCACGGCAGCCCCACACCTGAGCACCCGCCAGCAGAGCCGCGCCAGGCGCCGCGCCGGGGCCCAGGCCAGCTCCCACGCGGGGCCCCACGGCGGGGCCCACAGCAGGCCCCACGGCGGGCCGGCCCCCATCACGCTCCCATGGCGTCCCCAGAACCCGCACCAGCCGGTCACAGAGCGGCGGTGCCGCCACAGCAACGGGGACATGGGGACACCAGCGGCAGGGGGGACATGGGGACATGGAGGCATGGGGGCACGGGGGACACCAGGACATGGGGACACAGGGACATGGGGGATAGGGAGGACACAGGGACACGGTGGCACAGGGACATGGGGGTGGGGGGACTTGGGGACACAGTGGCACGGGGACATGGGGACACAGGGACCAGGGGGCATGGGGGACACTAGGACATGGGGACATGGGAGCATGGGGGACACAGGGACATAGGGACACAGGGACATGTGGACATGGGGTCATGGGGGCATAGGGACACTGGGACATGGGGACAAGGGGGCATGGGGGACACTGGGACATGCAGACATGGGAGCATGGTTGACATGGGGACATAGGGATACGGGGGACACTGGGACATGCGGACATGGGGGCATGGGGGACGTGGGGACACAGGGACATGGGGGATATGGGGACATGGGGACAAAGGGACATGGGGACACAGGGACACAGGGGACACTGGGACATACGGACATGGGGACATGGGGGACATGGGGGACATGGGGACATAGGGACACTGGCACATGGGGGCACGGGGGACAACGGGGACATGGGGACAAAGGGACATGGGGACACAGGGACATGGGGGATATGGGGACACAGGGACATGGGGACATAGGGAGACAGGGGACACTGGGACATGCRGACATGGGGGCATGGGGAACATGGGGACACAGGGACACTGGGACATGGGGACATGGGGGATACAGGGACATGGGGACAAAGGGACATGGGGACACAGGGACATGGGGACACGGGGGACACTGGGACAAGCAGACATGGGGGCATGGGGGACATGGGGACAC
>NW_020450355.1:0-1114 GCF_003343035.1 Apteryx rowi | reverse complement strand
CGCCCTCTCGTCTCCGGGGCTGGCAGCTTTCGTGGCACGGCAGCGCGGGGAGGCGGCCCAGGTGCGGCGGCTGCTTGGTGGAGGYGGCCCAGGTGCAGTGGCCATTTGGTGGAGGCGGCCCCAGGTGTGCCGGGACAGSGGTGTCCCGGAGGCTGCGACCTGAGGTGAGCGCGTGTGGGGAGCAGTGCTGCTTGTATCCAGAGAGCAGGAGTTGCTGTAAGGGCTGGGATGTGAGCAAGCTGCTGAGGGGCCGCTCTGCCCCATCACCCTGCGCGGGTGCGAGGCAGCCCGCCGAGAGGGTGGGCTGGCAGGGAGCAGCTGTTTCTCTCGAGGGGCTTCCTGGCCAAGCTGTCCTTGCAGTGGTAACAGTCTCCTCGGGATAAAAAGGCTGCCACAGCTTTGCCAAATTACAGAACAGAAACGTACTGTGGCGAAGAGGAAGGCTGGAGAGGCGGTTGAAGCAGTTGGCACCGTTTGTTTGCCAGAAATAATGCATGGGAGAACTTAAAGGCAAAAAAAATCCTCTAAAACATACTTTTTATTTCAGGACATTATTTAATTAAGCATCTAAAATTTAGAAGAAATGAAAACCTTTTTTTCAGGTAAAAAGAAAAAATGAACTGCTCTGTAGCAATTCTGTGTTTTTCTAACAGGCTTGTGTTTGATTTGATAAGTTAGACCTGAATCAAGGTGATTAGCTGAATGAGGAAGAGTGAGGACTACTATAATAGCATAATAATAATGGCAACATTAAAAAAAAAGGAAAATAAAATAAAGCAGTTTAGAACAAAAGACATCAAATTAAAACTTGAGATAAACCGCAGAACTGTTCTTTGGAAGCCCTGTTCCCCCTGCCCCCCCCCCAAAAAAAAAAACAACCAAAAACCACACCTTACGTTTTGTTGTATGAAGATAAACAGGTGTTTTATTGGGTGGAGAAGCTGTTGCTTTAAATGTTGTTTAAATTTCAGTCACACACAAAAAACTTGTTAATAARTAACTGTGCAACCTTATTTCTGACCATTTTAAGAACTCAGATCAGGCAGCATGAAAAGTCTTTGAATGCACAAGGGGGGAAGAAACCACTGAGGAGAGCTGAGAGAATAAAGCATAA
>NW_020450354.1:0-1170 GCF_003343035.1 Apteryx rowi | reverse complement strand
AAATTGCCATCATTGACAGACATTACCTTCATGTACTGAATGCGCTTAGTCCCTAACGAGCTTAGCCTTCATTAGGTGTGAGTGGACAATCCCATTGAGCTGATGCCCCGTAATTAGCGCTGATGGCTCCGTCTTTGAAGGTCTCAGGTGCCGTGGTGGAGGCGATCCGAGAGCTCCCCGCGGAGGGAAGGCGAGAAGGAGGCGGGCGACTTGTCTCTCCCTCATTTTCTTTCTTCTTGGCCTTTGCTCGCTCTTCCTTCTGGGTTCACGTTCCCCACTTCTTAGTCCCCGCCCTCGAGARGCGGGAGAGAACCTCAGTTGTTCCCTACAGAGTCTAYTKTTCCAGCAGACATTGTTCACGTTCTGTCTGCATCCTTGGCTGTTATCTTGAAGATTTCATTCCTTGTGTGTGTTTTCCAGTGTGCCGTTTGTGCGACTGTACGACAAGTTTCCCCCGCTGGGGTTCCATATTGTTATATACTCATGCTTGGCTATGTTACAAAATGTAGATATATAGGAGCTGGCAGTCGTATCCAGCTATGTTTCAGTGTTACACAGTGCTTACCCAGTGTCTCGGGATGTAGTGTTTTCAGTCACCTCTATCTGGGTTCAAGGCAAAGCAGAAGTAATTACATGCTGCTACATGCTGCATTGCTTCGCTCTGTGGGGCGTTGGGGGGAAAGCCCCTGTTCTGTCTGCGGAAGGAGCAACCGCGTGAATTTTGTCTTCGGAAGTGAAGCTTGTCATCGAAAAAGCCTCGATTCGAGGATGTTGTTAACACACCTAGTACCTTAAAGGGTACAGGCAGAAGAGCAAATCTCAAGGTAGGTGTAAGACACGGGAAAGTATGCTGGTCATTCTCCAGGGTGTATTTGTCGAGCACCCGCATTCAGTGACCAGGAACGCTGTTGGAATCTCGTCACTCGCGGTTCCTGACTGTGTCCCTTCCATGTCCACGGGTGGTGGTAGGCGTTGCTTGTTTTCTGAGAGTAGAGAGAAATATGCTGTGATAATGTCTTGGTGCCTGATGGTGAGCATGTGGGTACCAGCTGGGACACCATTTCTGCCACCAGAACCAGCCCCTTTGCCTGTCGCCAGCCTGACCTAGGAGCTATCTCAGCAATTGTGTGCAAGATGCAGACTGCTTCATTTTGATGTCTGTGAGATTTC
>NW_020450353.1:0-1118 GCF_003343035.1 Apteryx rowi | reverse complement strand
GCTCTTCCTAATGCAGTCCTGTATGCAGCTGGCCTCCTTTGTGGTGAGCATGCACCACTGGCTCATATGGCACCCCTCATAATGTCTAGGCCTTCTCCTCAGGGTCACTTCTCTGCCGGTCAGGACTCTGCCTGTCCTGATGCACGTGTTGTTCTGCCCCACTGAGGAGCCTTTCAAAGAGGACAGGATGTGGGGTATACCCCTGCAAACCCCACCTTTCCCTGGCTTCCCAGTAAAGCATGACCCGTTCATGAAAATCTTCTCAGCTCGATCATCCAACCAGCTTTTTGCCCATCTGGATGTCTAAAGGACATCGATTTCTCTCTCCTCCACAGGTGCAGGCCTTTTATCACAGAAGGCAATCAGGTGTGTCAGGAATGATTTATCTTCAGTAACTCCATGCTGACTGATCCCAGGCACCTTCTTCATACGCCCAGAAAGGTGATCAGAGAGGATTCACTCAATGACACAATGCTCACCAAAGTGAGGCTGAATGACCTGCAGCTCCCTACTTTGTCCTTGTGGCCTTTTTTGAAGATGGGCACAGCATATTCCTTCTTCTGGTCATTGGGACCTCCCCTGATCTCCACAACATTTCAAATATGATAGAGAGCAGCCTTGCTGTCACAGCAGCCAGCTCTCTCCATGTCCATGGATGCCAGTCATCCAGTCCTATAGACTTCTATGGGTTGAGTTCTAGAGACTTAGGCACTGTGGGTTGGTTTTCTCCTCAGGAGTCCTGCCTCTAGGCACAACAGCTCAGGAGACCTTGTGGGTGAAGACTGAAGCCAGGAAGAACTTGACTTCCCCAGACCTATCTACATCTGCTTTTGCTAGAATCCCTGCCCCAGTCAGCAGTGAGCCCACATTTCCTTTTATACTTCCTTACTGTCACTGAAGCAGTAGCAGCTCTTCTTCGTCCTTCACATCCCCTGCAAGTGTCTCTATGCCAGGGGAGCTTTGGCTTCTTTAACACCATCCCGACTTCGCTGGACAATATTTCTAAATTCCTCCTTTGCAGCCTCGCCCTTCTTCCCCTTTCCGTATGCTGCCTGATTGCCCTGGAGCTCACGTGGGAGTTCCCTGTTTAGCCAAGCTGGTGTCCAGAGATGTCTACT
>NW_020450352.1:880111-899801 GCF_003343035.1 Apteryx rowi | reverse complement strand
CAGGAGGTTCCATCTGAACGTGAGAATAAACTTCTTCACTGTGAGGGTGACAGAGCACTGGAAGAGGTTGCCCAGAGAGGTTGTGGAGTCTCCTTCTCTGGAGATATTCAAAAGCCGCCTGGACGTGATCCTGTGCAATGTGCTGTAGGTGACCCTGCTTGAGCAGGGTGGTTGGACTAGGTGATCTCCAGAGGTCCCTTCCAAACTCAGAGATTCTGTGATTCTGTGATTCTGTGATATGATATTCCAGACAGTCTAGTCAAAATGGCAACATTCATAAAGTCATTCCAATAGGATAATCAGCCAAATAACCATTATTCAAAGATATCAGAAAAATTTGTATCAGACTTGTCTGCTACCAGTCTTAAGCTCCTATTAAGATACAATTAAGTTTTTTCTTATAGCAGGGATCCTAGCTATTTAGTGTAGGACATGGCAGATTATAGAAGCTCCTTCAAATCCTCTTTTTCAAGGGACGAAAACCAATACAACACACAGGAGCTATTGATTGTAATGTGTTCTGCTTCCCTTTCCTTTACAATTTCCACATTGCTTTACTTTCTACAAACATCTGTATTTTTCCAGAATCTTTGGTCTGGTCTGTAACTGAAGGAAGTTTTGTTCATCTCTGTTGCAACATCAATGTTGTATCACTGAAATCATGATCCACTGTGGAGATATTCATGTGATTCAGGGCTACAAGGAAGTACCCTAGCTTGTTTGGATTTTACAGCAACATGTGCCTCTTTAACAATAATCACTTTACAAATAGCTGCTTTATTTCTTTCTGCTTCCCAAGAACATGATCTAACCACTAGATTGTTATATATACATATTAAAAAAAGAATATTGACACCATCATTAACACAATCAGTGTCTGAAAAAAAAAATAGAAACCCAACTGCATTTTGTAAGGAAGCTGATTTTACTGATATGATAAGTGTAGACTAAGGACATTTGGAGGTAAGACCTATCAGGGGACTTAGTCTCAAGGACAGCTATTTCCTGGATACCTGTTCTGCCTAGGCACATAGCTGCTAAGGCTGTAATAAGCTGGACATACCTTTCAGGAGAACAGTACAGAATTATGAAATGAACAAACAGAAAAGTACTTCATGATTTGTAACCATCTCTGAGGTATGCTGAGCATGCTTTTTCTAGCTGCTGCTTTAGCAGACATCATTTCTTCTTTGTGAAATTCTACTTCAGATGCCTAAGACCTATACTGGTACTAGCACTTTGTGTAGGGAGTTAATATTAGAGCCCAGCATAACTTTCTTCCCTCTCTCTTCTGTGTCTCTAAGGATCTATTAGGAAACATTTCTTTCCTCTTACTGAAGACCCTCAGATTCTCTCTCTCTAGAATACCAGATACAATACTATTGCTGGAACAATTGTGACAAGAAGTACTTGCTGGCAATAACATCATCTCCCATCATTTTTATTTGCTTCTAGATCAGTATTTAATTACTTGCTTGTCTTCTTTGTAATTCACTGAACTCTTCATATCTGAAGGAGACCACATTATGTGTCAAATGCTCATTTTATTCTCTCTCCATAGAAAATTGTACTGCCAATTAATGTCTTTTTGTCTGTATTTTGTTTGCAAAACTATTTAGAAAGCTTTCTGATGCAAACTGACTTTTTCAGTGAGATTGATTTTTTTTTTTGCAAGTAGTGAATTCACAGCAAAAATGAAACTTGCGGATAACTGAAAACATTCATTTTCTAAACATGTTATTTCAAATACAAGAACATGAAGTGATTCAACGTGCACTGATGTCTCATTTTGATTTTTTTTAATTTTTGTAGCTCAGAATTTGACATAACTTTTTAAAAAATGGAAATGTATATACAGTCCAAAACAAAAAAGACAAGAAATGCACTTCTTTCTTTTGGTTTGACCCAAAGTAGTTTTTCTGATTGCCTAACAAATTCAGTTATTCTGTGCTACACACATTTTAGTTGCCTGGTGATGAACATTTTACTTCTTTGTTGTTTTTCTTTCCTTAACATTTATTTCTGTGAGGGAAAGAAAAAAAGCGAGTGCTTCTAGACTATATTGCAAAGGTAGTTCCATTATACTAAAGGGTATGAAGATTCAGCAAGAGAATATGTCTCTACATTTCTAGTAGGTTCTGTAACAAGACAGCATGAAATTCTGCAGCCCCTGTTTATACTCTGTGCTCAGGCATAGACTTCTTTCTGAGAATTAAAATCATTTTCCGGTCCTTTTGCTTGGGGCTTCAGCTGCATTATCATTCTTTGCTATCTCCTATTTTCTTTAATGTAACCTTTCAATCCTGTTGAAATGACTCAGGGTCAATTGTCATGTGTAACGAAGAATGGTAATTCATGTGTCAGAAAAACTCAATTCAAATGCTGTATAACTGTTTGATTTGCTGTTGTCAACACAAACATTCAACAATACCTACTGTAACAGTAAGCCACAAGCCTGAGGGTAATGATGCCCATGCCAGTCTCCTGTCAGAGTGCCCAAGGCCTTCAAGCAAATGCAGACTCATTTCTTAGTTGGTCTAGATGATCACCTTGTAAACATGAATATTCTGTACAGTTGCATAGTTTCTTGTCTTGCTATTTTTCCTGTCAGATTCAAAATCTGCAGGTTTGCTTTCTATAGGCATTTTCTCTGGTTATCCCTTTAGCTTTTATTTGACATTTCCTGAATTAGTTTATAAATGTTTATAAATTAGTTTTTAAATTAGCTTTTAAATGACAACACTTTAATTTATTCCTTAGATAGAACAATATTTGTGGTTTGATAGACTGAGATATAAGTTGTCTTAGTTTTCTTTAACCTACAAAGGTATTGTACCCTCTCTAAGAGATATTTATTATAGATAAGCTAATGTTTCCCGTTAATTCATCATTATAAACCTCAATTCCAGGAAGCTGATGTTTTAATCAGTTTTATTTACTCCACTATAAAACTTGACATGGAAGGATTCACACCCTAAGAGTAATTTATGTTTCCAAATCCATGTGCATATACTTACATTATTCTAAATAATTGTTTATTTGCACATTCCCAAACTAAATGGAATAAAATTCTTTTGGGTTCTAAATTGTTGGTAGTTTTTTTTTTTTTTTTCTTGATAAAACTTACCAATAAAGCTAGATTTTGTAGTTAATTAATAATTAATCGTATGAAATACAGCTGCTTGTTTTTAAACAAAATAAACTAAAAACCCAGCTGTTGAATATATGTACCAATTAACCATCATATCATAATATCATCATAATACTCTTATTGTTCATTGCTTTCTGTTCACATGGTAAGTGTTACCTTTACAATCCTATTTCCTGATATAAAGCCAAAATATCCACTGACTTGGACAGAAACAAGGACAGGTCTCCACACACGCCTAGTATAGCTAAGATGTAAAACACTGTGATGGAATCTTTTGTGTGTAGTGATTTATATGGTCATGATTCCTTTGATATTGTAGAGAGTCCTTCAAACATCAGTGTCAGATAAGTCAAGAAGCATTCTCATTTCACCAAATCACAGCAAAAGATTAATATTATAAAGAAGGTGAGCGGTAACAATTTATTGTACATCATTCCTATTACATTTCACAATTTTACCCTTGAGACATGACGCTTGATGCAATGTCAGATGCCATAACAAGAAAAAGTATTCCTCACAGCAAGCCTCAGGCTACTCGCTGGTAATTTGTTTCATGAAAATTTAGGAAGTGATGAAATCATTCCATTTTGTCCATTTATATTAGAAATGCTTATCTCAAAAAATAGTATTGGTCTGCTAGACAATATACCATCATGTCGAGTGTTCCATTTATTTTTGGGAAATGCATCATCATATTCTAAACTGTTACGCTCAAAATCTTGTTCATGGCAAAGAGGAAGCACATCTTTTATATATATGTATATATATATATAAAAAAATCCAAGAATTTATTGCTAGTATAATTGAAATCTTAAGATTCTAATCAGAATTAGTCCAGATCTAATTGTTACAAAAAAAGAAAGAATAAAAATGTAGTTAAAATTGTTATACACACACTTCAGATTTTCTGCCCCTTTTCCTGGCGTTATGCTCACCCTTTCACTGCTCCTTGGCATGCTCTGGTCACTGGTTTCATTCTGGCGATAGCGGTGGTGGTGTGGTCACTAAGGTGAGCTGTCAGCATCGGGCATCCTTTGTCAGGAGGAATGTAGTGTTCAAGTTGATTGTTTCTTCTTCCTCATTCTAGGATCCACTTGGGGTCATTTTTATATGTTTGCTAACACACTTTTACACCTTTCTCTTTCTTCATTTGTCTGCAGCTCCACATTACATCCAAATTTACTATATGTGTTACTTTGTTCTACATACAATGTTATATATACTTTTACATACGTTAGATACTCGTTCTTTGTTACTCCTACAATCAGTTGTGTCCAGCTCTGCATCTCTTTAACTGACTATTGGTGAGTTGCTTATAGTTATGACGCAGTCTCCAGCGCCAGCCTGTGCCCCATCTCTTATCATCCCATGCCTGCACTCCTCTATGCCGCGTCCTGTGTCTCCACTTCTCAAAGCCTCTGCTATCGCACCAGGCCTGGGTTTCTCTACACTGTGTCATTGTGTTAGAGTCATAAATATCTCATTCTTCATAGAACACCTGCTTGTTACTGCTGTCTATATCAAACTATGGCTGTACCAAATACAACAAAAGTAAAGCAAATTAGTCATAGCCACCAATTAGAGAAATTGTTGTCAAACAGGGCAAGAAAAGTCAGGCAAAGCAAGCCTGGCAAGCCWCTGTCCTGAGACCTTGCAAATTCAGAACAAAGCTTATGGCCTGTTACTAGCAAGGCCAATACTATATTACAGGGCTACATGGTTACACCTGTCAGATATCTTTGGCCATTGAGATGGCAAATGTCATAAATATGAAAGCAGGTGAGATTTCACACATCCAGGTCTTGAAAAATTGTTTTGTTATTGTGTGTTTTTCTACTAAACATTTAAAACACTAACAAAGAAAGTATATTTTAATGGGCTTACTTTATTTCTTAATACTATAACAACAAAGACATGGAAGGGATATTCTTTGTCAGTTTGTCTGTCCTTGTGAGTGATGCTCTTCATTTTGAATATCAGTCTTTTATTTTAATATGTGTCCTCCACTGTTATTATTTTATTGACTTTTATATACTTGATCACTTTTGTTAGATTAATATGGTTGGCCTCTTTCTTATTTTTGTATAGGGAAATTTAAACATATAATATAAATAAATTGTAGTCCAAATAAATTTTCCTGAAATGTATGATCATCAGTCTACTTTGCTTACCATGCTGTACCTATCCCCTCTTACACTCGCTCTGGAGACCCTCATCACTGTCCCTGTGCATAATTAGTTTGACTCAAGGGATTGTGATTCAGATTCATTGATCAGTGTGGCGGATGAATGGCACGGGCTCAGGAGGGTTTGCGTCCTGAGACCTTTATTGTTTATTTCTGAGCATATTTAAAAAGTTAGCTGCTTCAGTGGTTTCACAGACACACTTTGCTAGGCCAATCATCAMGCAGATTATGTCACAGGTAGCCAGTTATTACACCGATCACGCACGCAGCGGTCACRCYTTGTACCTTGCTACTTGTTTAGAAAAGCTGTCTTGCCCTTAACCTTGGTTCCCACTGGCTTCTGCTGGTTTATCTGTACTTTCTCAGGATGTATCATTCCCAGCTGCACCAGTGTCCTTGGGTATGTTTGTCTGAGGCTCCTGTTGCTTGCTACTTGCAACTTTCCACCAGTTTAACCCTGTCATGACCCTCCACAGATCAGTTTTTTCCAGGCAGCTGAAGAAATGACCTGCTGTAATAGAAGACTAGCTGAAGAAATTACTACCTATAAGCAGCCTGTTTTAACGCTCCCTCAGACTTCTACTCTATGGTATTAATCACTGAATAGAACATGTGTCCATGCGTCTAAATAACACCTAGTGTACTAAAATTGAGCTGAAATTGGAAACAATATATGTTAATATTCAAAATTTAAATCTATTGAAAACTAGGAACAGTTATTTTGTTCATCTATTCTTGATAAAGAGGAAGCAATGTCATATAGGAACTTGGGATGCACGGATGAACTAAATCTCTATAACATGTCATATCTCTTAGTCTTCTTTTTCAGCCAGAAACATATCTATGATTCTCTCTAGCATGTTAACTTGAATATATACTTAGCTTTATAAGCATTTCTCACATAAAGAAATACATGGCTGTACCATTACTTACAAACAAATTACTTTGTCTGTTTACTGTCTAAATAATTCATGTGCCTGTGTCTTTGTATGATACAACTGAAGGCACTTTTGTTTCTCATTAATAGGCAAAGCATACCTTCAAATATAATCATACAGAGTAAGATATTTGACATTATAATTCTATTGGTGTTCTCAAAATGTGCTCTTTTTAAGTATAAAACCCCCCCCACAAAACTCAAAAGCTAAGCAAAATTATTTCCCACCTTTTTGTTATATAATCCAGACCTTGATACAGATCTTGACAGTTTAGTGGCATAAATTTTCTTCCCCAGAACTTTATGAGACCCAGCTGGTTGTATTATCCTCCACATGGTAACCACACATGTTGGAAGAAAGGTTTTCCATTTCCACCTTATGGATAACATAATGTTTCATGAAAGAAGGGTAAGTAAAATATTCAAAAAAAAAAAAAAAAACTCAGAAGAACAAACCTATTATTTTTTTTTCCTATCTAGATTCAAAATGGATGTTCAGAACATGCAAGATTTGTAAATATATCAGAAGTTTGTCGGAATATTGTTAAAATGGAGGCCATGCAAACCTGATATAAACCCAAATAATTTTCACACATATATTTCACCACTAAATATTAAGTATATACCTGAGGGAACAAATCTGCATGATCTCCTACATAGCCAACGGAGAAGAATTAGCATCTCTAGGATTTGATGCAGATTTCAGGTGAGCTGAGTTGCCATTTCAAAGTCTTTCTGTTGTTCACCACTGGCATCATATAAAATCTAGTACAGAAACTTTTCTAATTCCGATACTTTGGTGAGGCCAATCTGGGACAAAGGTGGCAAGTCATGGATCAAAAACAAACAAACAAAAGTTTTGTTAGTTTTATTATGAAGAACAATTGTGTCAGATCAAGAGATGACACAACACAGACAGATGATCGAAACACAAAGCAGTAAGTATTCTTTGATTTAATGTTTATATGTTGTTTTTTTCTTATGCTTTGAAGAAGATGGATAGTAGTACTATAAATACACTGAAGTCTGAAAGTGACAAAAGATGCATTATCCTAAATTCAAGGTTATTTTAAAATGAAACTTCAAAAATTTCGGTTATGTAGTTAAAAAGTATATCTAGACTATTCTCATTCAAAGCTGAAAAATAATTCCACCTCTTAGAGTACTTATTGTATTAAATATTTATAACTTTGGAATATATAACCTATATGCTAACTGTGGACAGGGTCATAACATTTAGTAACTTGCTCAAGTTTTTCTGTGAGACATCATCTATATTTTAAGATATATAAAAGGATGACAAATACCAGAAAATAACATACTGCTCTTCTCCAACCTGAGTCCCATGATCCAGCTGAGAAGAAAGGACAAATCAAGTACATGTGAGAGAGGCATTCATAATATAACAAAATGTAGTTCTGTTACCCACAAAAGCTTCAAGTCATAGGACATATTTATTCTGGGACATATAATACAAAGTAAATTGTCTCCTTGGGAGTTTCAGAAATGGAACACACACCAAAACCTTTATAATAAAAGCTACAAATACCACAACAGAGTTATACTATTACTTTTTTTTCAGCTTTGGTTTGTTATATATGATTGAAAACTCTTTTTAGACTGCTATCCTCTAAATGGTTGTTCTTACATCTTCTCACTTTTTGAAAGTGAACTTTTAATAGTTCACATTATATATTACATAGAAAAGATAACTATTTGAAGGTAAAATAACTCATTTTTCTTATTTTTTCTTGTTCTGAAAATTTCTAAATACAACTAAAAGTTTAAGAGTACTATTTTGTAATTTTAGATTATCTTAAATTGTTTTTAAACCACTTATTTCTATTTGGTATCAATCTTTGATCTCCTTTGGTTTCTAAATGGCAGAAAGTAGGAATACTGCTCTTTTTTCACTGTTCATCTTCATGATAATGGATGGACATTAATAAGAATGACTGTTACTTGTATTCAGCAATGTCTGCTTTCATTTTTATTCCTTACAGGAAGACAAATCCAATATTTACACTGCCGTACTCATCTTATGGTTTCTATTTGCTCTGCGGACCAGAAAAGGAGATTGTCATTTCCTTTCTGGTTAGTGTTCCTTATTATCTGCTATTAAGGTCCTTCGGTTACACTATTTGCAGGTAGAAATGAAATCTGTTAGATAATTTTTCTTTAGTTTTTTTTTTATAGTATATTTGTAAAGATTCTTGTGTTCTGCATCTGCATGGCTCAGATGAAATGTAAAGTCAATAAAAGTTTTTTTTTTTTTAAAGGAAATTAAATCACAAAAATTCCATTAAAATATTTATTGCATTTGAGAGGAAATTCTGAGCACATGTGACTGTCTGCTTGCTCATAGAAATCATAACTTTGATGAGAATGATTCCACACACTGATTTCAGATATCTAAAAGTTAGATGTGTAGGTTTCACTGAGTCACTCTAGATATCTTTATAGTCAGTGAAGAGAGGGGACTTCCACAGAGGTACTTCTCTTCTAGGAAACATGACTCCATTGACTGTAAGTTAGATATATAACTTTTAGCTATCTAAAACTTGGTGTGTTTCTGTTTTTATTATTAACTTATTTTTAGCCATGAAAAATTGTGACTTTGGATCATGAAGCTAGGGCTCTATGATCAGAATGTGCAATGTGGGAGCTGGAACCCAAAATAAGGAATGTAGTCTTTTTATATGGGATTTCTTCACCAAAAGTTATTCAGGAAACATCTTGGGTATAAATGCACATATAAGTAGGATTACTGCAGGCAGAGTTTGTTGAAAGCTAGATATTTCAAAGTATTTTTAATAGAAGCCTGGCTATGTGCTACACAAAATTTTCAGAGTTCCACAACTTCATTTCTTTAGCAAGACTTGTGTATGGTCTATGACCAACAGTATTACTTGTAATGGAAAAGGAAAGCTTCCAACATAAGTCAAAGATGGATAGAAACAATGCTGTTTGAATTAGGTATCAACTTTATAACTGCATTGATTAAAACACAGTACTTTAACAGTTAAACTTCATTATTTTTAAGATTTGTTTCAGATGAGACACAGAATTTGAATGTTCCAGTTTAACCCAGATGAGTCATAATTATAGTTCTGAAGGATTTTGGCTCCCCCCCCCTTCTCCCCCCCTCCAAACTTTCCTGTTTCAGCTTCAGACTAGGAGACAATTTGACCTGTTTAGTGCTTAAGTAGAGCAGACTTAAGTTCTAGGCTACGAAATCACTTGCTAATGCCTTATGCTAAGAACCAGATTCACTGTGTCCGCATTTGTGAGTCTTATTGAAGGAAATTAAAAATCAATAGATTCCTCAAAACCTCCCTATTCTTAGTGGTCTTCACTGCTGTTAGTTGAATTTTGTGGATACCTATAGCAAACTGTTTTGCACCAGGAGGTGTTGATTGATTTCAGATTTCAACAAGAAATGCACAAAAACCTTTCAAAAAATATTTATTTTATTAATGTCACAGAAAAGATGATACCAAGTTATAAATGATGCTGGGAACCATGAGATGGTACAGCAGTGGATGGGCTACTGGAGGACATGGCACAGACCCTGTCTGTGATGAAGTTCACCAGCTCTGTGTTCACTTGCACTCTTACTGAGCCTTGCTTACAATACAGATTCATCAGTCACTGATAACAATTGGGTCTGGAATCTGGAATTAGCTTTGAAGGTTCCCTTGGGCAATAAGCCCTAATATTCTTCACGTATTAATAGACCTACAGTTTCTGGGAGCAGTACATACAGTTGGTGATCAAAGTCGTAACATATTTCAAGAGGACAGAACAATATAAGACATACGTGCTCACAACTAGATAAGCATCTACTAAGGTTAGCTAACAATCACACAGTATTCACATTACAGAGGCATATACTTGGGTCAGCTATTGTGCAGATCACTAACTCCTTATAGAATAGTCTTTTGGGCTGACCACTACACAAATCAGGTAGCCAACTTTCTCTTCCTGCTCTGCTGACAGACTTTCAGACTGTGCTGACCTATTCCTCTGAACATTTATAAGCTACAGCTACACTATTAAATGTGTTTGTGCCACAGGAATATCTATCCGTGCATGGAGACAAAGCCTTGTGCAGYCTCCTCCGCACTGCTTGTTGGGACAATTCCTCTGTTAAACCACCACCAGCACTACAGGTGGGTCTTGTTTCAGAAGGAACATACTGGTTCACTTCTAAGACAGCATAGGTGCAAAATAATATTTACAGATGCATCTACATTAGCATATTAGTTTGGTCAGGAATTTGACTTTGAAGTCAATCTTGAAACTGTCCCCCATTACTTTGCTGTAGTTCATGCTGGCAAGTGGTCTAAAGAGGATGTGAACTACTGCCAGGGCCATGAACCCATCCTTTCCTCCTGGGGCTTGGCTGCTGGGGCTCAGGACCAACTGACAGTGTAGCTGTGTGGCCTTGAATCAGAGAGCTGTGAGAAGCATTCTTCCCTTTTGCTTGGGAGTGGCTTTCACACTCGGGTTCTTGCCCTTATCTCTGCTTATTTTGAAGGCAAGCCAGTTCTTGGTCTTTTACCTCCCTAAATCTGTCCTTGATCTTGACTGGCTGACTTGTCCTCCTGGCTTCACCTCAGAACTGCCCCATCACTACAGACCTGCCTGGTGATCGGACCCTTGGCTGAACCTGGTCACTGTCCCCAGACTTGCTCTGTGTTCCCTGCCTGGGTGCTGTGGGATTGCACCCTTGCCAGTGAAGGGCACTACCTCTGCCTGCCTTGTTCTGCCTCTTGTCTCCAAGCTCTCCTTTCCTTACAGAGCAGCCCTGCTCCTGCTGCACTCTGACAACTCTATTCTTTTTAGTATGAAACTAGGCTGGAAGATGTGCTTCAGTGACTAATGGGCATTTGGCCCATAGTAACCCTCCCTGCCCCCTTGAAACTGATATATGAAGGACCCTGGGGTCCTTAGCACAAACTGTTTAACTTCACAGATTCGCTCCTATTAGGTTGCACTATTCCCTAATGTAGACATAGCCCATGAATGTGGAAGATCAAGACCTAGGAAATGTTGCAGGGAAAAGCTACTCAGCTGATGTAGTTTAAACCAAATTGGGATCAAAGAAATTTATTGATTTATTAATGGCATGTAATTAACTAGAAATCAGTGAACTATATATTGAAGATCAATATTAGCATGTCCCTCCCCATTGTTACAAACTCATAGATTTCCTATGACTATAATGTAAGTTTAGATGTCTACTGCATGCATTTTTATCTACGTTGTAGACCTCTTAATTTTGAAATGTTTGAATTTCAGACTGACTCCCACCCAGGAAGTCTGTCATACACACAAAGCAGAAAAAAATGTATTGCTACAAACTTCCTGAAAGTCTAATCTTCCCATTGTCTTTTAAAGAGATTTTTTAACGCAAAGTCCAAGTTATTATATGGCATCTCCCTGGTAGGTAGGAAGTGAACATCTGGAATATTAATGTTCAATTAATATGTATTCTTGGGTAAATTCTTTTTCTCTTACAGACTGCTTTAATTATGACGGTTATCTTTTTGACCAACAGCTTTTTTTTTCCTTTCATATATCTTTTAAATTGTGCAGTTATTCTCATCATAATAGAGAGCTAAATCCACAACCATTATCACACAGTTTCAGAAACAGCGACTGTCAGGAACTAGAGATTATATTGTTTGCCAAAGGCATTTGATATAACTGTTTATTTAATGTTTTGCTGCTGACTGAAGCTAGAGAAGTCAGAGATAACAAAATATTGTCATTCTCTTTTTGTGGATGATGACATTATCTTCTGTAGTATTTCTTCCAAATTTTAAACCAGCAAATTTCTCTAAGTCAGTCATGACAGTATTGTTACTAAGCTACTCCAGTTTACTGTATTATATTTCAAAGATGCTATCTTCTTAATAACTTCCCTCTCATGTGCATTACAATATACCTTAATAAACTCAATCAAAAAGTTTCTTATTGCATTTAAGTACAGTGAATGTTCTTAAAAGCAAATAACTGATAATTGTGAGTTATTTTGACTTAAAAAGCATCTGTGGTGTACTAACTCAGTAACAGATTACAATATAATCTGATTGTTGAGATATAATATAGATAGACAATTAATTTGCATAGAGACATTGGTTGGTTTATAAAGAACACTGAAGAACCAGGGTAAAATATATGTGTGCGTGTGTGTGTGTGTGAACGTGCATGTGTAGGTGACGGGCGAGTGAAGAGTTAACAGGACTGAAGTTTGTCAATTGATATGCAGAAGAACTGATAGCACAAGAGCTGAGGTGCACAAAGCTGTTGAACAGAGGACTTAACAGGACTAAAGTCGTCTACCAACCGATATGCGCAAGGACTGATATGCGCAAGGCTGCGGAATGGAAGCATTAACAAGACTGAAGAAGTCTGMCACCTGGAATCTGCACGGACCCCCGGGGAGGGAAGAAACAATACGGAGGTCYTGTGGTCTTGCCTCGCTAGCAGGGTCCTCCCAAGCAGACAAACAAACAGTCCTGTGATTGTGAAACTCGCAGAGGTCAGCAAAAGCGTTGTTTGCCCAGAGCCCCAGCCGTATAAAAAGAGACTTGGGAGCTAGGAGAGTTTGAGCAGGGACGGGAACGTGACCTGATCATCCTCTCCGGCTGGACCGTGAGTATTCCCCCCTCTCCCCTTTTCCTGGGACACTGGGTTAAGGTAACTCCTCGAGGTTGAGAGCCCTCTCACTAGRAGAGTGAACARGAARGCTTTCAAGYAGGGATAAGCAGTCCTTCCAATTAATAGYGCAGTAATCGAYGGTTTCAGGTTATCCTTTCTAAATTAGTAACTGATGGTTTTGTGTTATCCTTTCTAAATTAGTAATTGCATTATTTTAATGGATGTTACTAATCCAAGAACTTGTGTGAGGAAATAAACATCTTTTTTATTATTATTATATTACTGTCTCAGTCGTTGCTATCGAACCTTCATAGCATGACAGCGTGACAGTAGGTGTGTAACCTGAGTTTGCCCCACAGATTCTTTCTCTCAAGAAATCTACACAACTTCCAAACAATAGCATAATCACAGAAGACAATAAAGCATACAGATTGGATCCATTTTGCCTAAATCCTGCCTTACTTTACATATTGTATGTATGATACTACAGTTTCTGTTAACAGTCTGGTTTTAGGGGTTTCTGTTTATCTTCCCTCATCCCATCACTCTTCTTCACACAGTTTCTTACCTCCTTAATTTTAGCAATATTCCCACTTTAAACGGGATAGATTTATTTATTTATGTAATCTGGATAATTTACAAACATTTTATTTGCAGAGCTGACATGGCAGTGAACTGGAGCTGTGAAGTTTGGAAATCTCTTTACCCTGGAATACCCACCGGCACCCAAAACCCAAACACTAATCTACACCCTAAGCAACAATCCACTTTGCTGAATTATAAACACTGCCTTAGTGCTTACCTTTATTTGTCCATATGTAGACAGAAGTCTCTGTTATAAGGCGAATGGTGCCTCCCTCCCGTCATGACTTGATTGCAATTCAGGGTTAGGCAACAGTTTGTTGTGGAATCAGGTGGAGAACAGGCAAGACGAAGACAGGCTTGAATTAATGGTTAAGGTACTCAGTTAAGAGAGAACTTCCTCTCCATGATGTGGGAATAGATTTTATTTTGGCTTTTTATCTGTTGATGTTCTAATACAAAATGTACTTACATTTCAGGGAAATAGGTCACGGTTTTGGTTGCCACAACCAAATATCTAAGCRTTAGGCTGAAATACTGTTTTGGTGTCTGCGTTGTTTTAAAATCTGTCATTGGGTGCTGCATTTCTACTATTTATGCCTGCAAATGAGCCAAAAGAGGATGAGTGGAAATGTCCTCACAAAGAGTAATTTATGGCATGGCTGTCAGACCCTTCTGCTGAGATGTGTATTTCATCACTGTGAGCTGAATAAAGCAGGCTGATACTACTTTGCAGCATTCTGACTAGTATGCCATTATGCAAATAAAGCCATCAGCACATCACACTAAGTAAAAAGCTCAGAAAAGGACAAAATAGACTGGAAGGATTACATGGAAGTGTCTAACATTCCCTTACAAATTTGGAAGTCACAGACTTTTGGAATATAATAAAGTTAAGAGAAATCAAGTAGAAAAGCACAGTAAATATTTACACCAAACATGCTGAAGTCTTACAGAGATGCTCCTATCTAGGAATTAAGTAGCTTCAGTTCACTACAGTTTTCATTTCTGGGATTAAAATACAGTGTAATGAAATAACTTTGTTCCCAGGAATTGGCTTCTTTCTCACTGGCATTTTGGGTTAAAATGGTGGTGTGTATTTGAAGTGAATCTCCTGATTGTCCCCACTTACCAGTTACAGATTTAATTTGCAGAGCAGTTTTGTTTCCCACAAACAAGATTTCTGTGAGGGGAAGCGAAAGCATAAATTGTGTTTTATGAGCACACTAACCCCTAATTGGAAAATAAAGATCTGAATAAAGATCTGATCTTCAGATGTGTAGTCTGACCCTTGCATCCCATGTGATGTGGATGTTCAGTACATGGGATCAGACTAAATCTAGTCAGAAGTAAAAGCTCTGAACCTCACACAGAGTACGTGGATTGCCTCCAGCTCTGGCTACTTTGACCTGCTGACTCTCTCCTATTGTCCTGAATGCCTTGAAAGTGTAGATATAGTTGGTGAGAAGCAGTAACCTGAAGGTGGATGTGCTTTAACTTACATATGTATGCTTTAGACAATTTAACTATTCTAAGTAACAGTTCTCATCCGCAGTAAGAAATTCCTCATGTAGCTTTTTTTCTGTTATTTCTGCACTGTAGCTCTCTGGTTAATTTCTGAGCTGGGATTTGGTTGCTTAAGCATATATGTCTAGTGCTATTTTAGATATATTCCCCTCTGAGTCCTGTGCCTGATTCCCCAGAAGGTGCCCCATGGATTCTCTCACAGGGTCTGTGGCATATTTATTGGCTGCCTGCAGATGCCTTAGATGCCCCTGAAAATCTCTTGTAGCTAGGCAACTGAATTGAGCCCAGCCACTCCTTTAAACTTTATTTCCACACAGACTATTTGAGCAATTTGATAAGAAATATCCATTTCTCTATGAGGCCCAGATCATTAACAAGTCTAAGTCCTGAAGTCAGCTATATATTTTAAAGTGTCAGAGAATGAAATTGGTCTCAAAGACAAACAATTCTCAATTTCATTCTATTATCCTTTTCTACCAAGCCAACAAATTCAATTTTCCTGACACACTTTTTACTTAAGAATTCTTATCCTGATAGTGAAACTAGGACTGTAGTTTCCTTTTTTCTTATCTTGCTCCTATTACTGGATTATTGAAAATTGCATGGAAGGGTCAGTACATAAGAAATAATGAAATCTTTCTGATGTCACATGAAACTTTATTAATACCAAATCTCAAATTTTTCTAATAAGGAGCAGAGATTAGAGAACTGCAGCCATCAGGAGGATAATGGCTTTTCAATGTGACAATTTATGCCAAAGGAAATAAAATAGGGTAGGTATTCAAATGATTGCAATTTTTATCTTGATAATAAAATTGCTCTGAGAAAGCATTGTGGCCTGGGTTATCCTAGATACATTAGCCATTCAACATTTCAGGTCTACTATTGACCAAGAAAATTATAAAGTACAGATGGGCCATGTTTTTTTATGGCACTGAGGAAGAATGCAACGGTTTATTTGCTTTTGCACATGCAAGAAGTCAGTTTCTCAAGTAAAGCATAAAGATATCTTTGGTGTATTGATGTTATGGTCCATCTGTATAAACTTAAGGACAAACTGAGCATTTGCACAGGCATTCAGCAAAGTATCTACTTGCTTAAAAAAAGTCTAGCTTAAATTTAGCTGCCTAAATTCAGAACAGCAACTAAACAAAATGATGCTGTACATTGTCTCATTAGTCTATGGGTGGGAGGCATCCAACTAAATCTCGACATTGTCAGCATGCTTATCTGCATCTGTGTTCATCATGCCACATCTTCTTTATAATGAATAGAGGTCATATAATGAATAAACAAGACCAGTGTAAGTAATCTAAACTTTAAAGAGTTATCTACAGAAAAAATGAAAAAAAGTGAATTGTGAACTGCATATGTCTCTTCCTTTGCATTCATCACAAAGGGAAATTAAAGAAACTCATTTGTAGATGTCCAGAGTTTGGGCCTCTGAAGTTTATTAGAATGTGGAGCTCTTGTTTCTGCCGAAAATTATTATTATCTTTTATTTAGTGTAGAAAATATCCAGATACGGCAGCAAGTAGCATCCCAGAACATCCCACTCCCAGATGATGGTAGTAACGATAATGCAGCAAAGTTAGCTTCCTTTTTGTTCCTTATCCTTCTGCTGACCTGATTTTGTTTTCTTTTCTGAACAGTGTCCCATTTCAGCTGGAGAGCTAAAGAGCGTATTCATCCCTGATAACCCACCTTCTGGTGGTTAAAGCCTTTTCTTAGTCTGGGGAAGCTGTTTGTTCAGAGTGTTTAGCCTGAGGCTGGATTAGAGTCTAGTTATTCAACTTCCAGAGTAAATAATCTGCTGTTAAGTAAGCTACTGAGCAAAACTAGACAGCACCTCAGTGTTTTTAATTGGATTGTATGTACTCTGAGTGAGAATACATAAAGAAGTCATGCTAGCTCAGGTGTTAGATACTGGAACACCTATTTTCTTCAACCCAGTTGGCCACAAGTGAGAACAAATTCGTGCAGACTCTGGAGATCTTTTAGGTAGTCAGCAGAGCAAAGGCTGCGTGCTCTGTAACATAACTTCATGTGCTCAGGGAAACTTTATCAGAAATTTTAAGTAGCTATCCTAGGCAGCAGAACAGGTTTGGAGAGATTATTTTCCTTATTGTCTATCCTGAACCTAAACTTTTAACTTTCACTTTAACTGGGAAAAGGCATTCAAGTGCTGTGTCAAATTTCAGATGTAACCTTGCGTGTTTCAGTGTTGAATATCACAATGTAAATGTCTTTTGTTGGATATCTCTTTGTAGAATCAAGAGAATATATTGAGAGCTGATTTCATTGTAGAAACTATACTTATATATATGCAAATTAGAAAAAAACCCTGATTTTATTAGGAATAGTCATCTGTATGATTTTTTTCTTTCGTTTTAGTAGATGAGCAGGTTTATCGGAACACAAGTCAAATGAGGATAGCAGAATTTTTTTAAGAGAAAAAAGAAAGTTGAAAAGGGATGTGAGAAGACTCTGAATGGAAATAATGAGCTGAAAAGGTTTATGCCATCTCAGAAAAGGAGCTCTATAATTACTGGGGCAGGCATTCTCAGATCTTGGTCAGGATAGACTTGTTCAGTATTAGAGGTGTTTGATTAGCTGACCATCATGGAGCTCTGTCTCTGTTTAAAACAAGCTTGTAAGAATACTACTCATTTAATGTTCTTAGTTCAATATTTTGAAACTGTAGGTCTGGAAAAGACATCTAGAAGTCATCTTGTCTACCTCCTTGCATCAAGGCATATTGGTATCATTTACAACAGATTTGTCTTTTCCACTATCTGTTTAAGTAGTCTATGGTGGTGCTTCATTATTCCTTGTCAGAAAATTTTTCCCAATGCTTCCTCTGAAATTTCCTTTCAGCAATTTAAGCCCATTGCTGCCTATTTAATGTAAAATGAGAATAGAATCAAATTATTCTTTTCATTTCATTTCATTTTCAATGTTGTATATATTTAAAGGCCATTATCACATAATATATCTGTCTCCTCTTGAAGGTTAAATGACACCAGTTCATTCAATCTTTTTAATAGGTTGTGTTTCTCAGCTTTCTGACTATCCTTGTTTTTTGGGGGCTGCAGCTATTTGATCCAAGTACTTCTGGGGAAATGCAGTGGACGGAGTGAGACCATGACCATTCACGAAAATAAAGCATGATTATTTCACATGCATTACTGATCTAAATGTTTCTACCATTTTCACACTAGAAGGGGATCTGATTCACATTTGAATTTTACTCTATTCAAACCCTCAGTGACACCTTCTGCAGATCTGCAGATCTGCTACTTGGTGATTGTTTCTCATCTTATATTTTTCACTTTATTATTGCTGCCGAAGCATGAAATCTTGGAATTTCCCTTAAGTTATAATTCTCCTTTTCAGCCCATTTCTAGTTTGTAAATTCCTTGATATTGTATCTTTTTTCTTTTTCTTCCTAGTGTGTTGGTAGCTCCTCTCATGTTTCATCATCTGCAAATTTAGCGAGTATATATTTCCTTAACAAGAATGTTGAAGAATTCTTTACATAGGAGAGATTTTTGCAGAACTCAGTACAAACAATTAGGAAGTGTGAGAATGCCTGATAAGAATGACTGTTTTACCAAAATAAATCTGATTCAACTGGTTATAAATAGCTGATTTCATGGTATCATCTGAATGACCTGAAGGAAGCAATCTATAAATTATTTATTTATTTATTTATTTATTTATTTCATGAATGGAACTTTTATATCAGCTATAGATGTACTTCTGGCTCTGTAGAGAAGCTCCCAAATATTCAGAATTTTGTATCATATTAATTATCTCCAAATCTGATATACTTCTAATACCTCAGTTGTAGAGTATGTATTATCATATGCAATCATGTAGGTAATCATCAGTAAAGAATTTCCATAGAAAACATAGAGATTTTTTTTTTCTCTAGTGTTATAAAAAGACTTTTTCCCTGTCACTAAGTGGGAACAAAAGGTTAGTTGTTGGTGCTAACAAGATTTATTGCTTGAATTCCAATATATTAACAGTAGCATACTACCTTTCATATTTACAAGAAAGTAACCTAGTGTCCCCAAAGATCTGCTTTATATACCTTGATACAAGTTGTTAAGTTTTGGCTCTGCCCACAGTAGATTTTCTAAAAGGTGTCACTGAACTTCTGCCAACAAAGAGCAGAAGATCACAGAATCACAGAATCACAGAATGGTTGAGGTTGGAAGGGACCTCTGGAGATCACCTAGTCCAACCACCCTGCTCAAGCAGGGTCACCTACAGCACATTGCACAGGATCACGTCCAGGCGGCTTTTGAACATCTCCAGAGAAGGAGACTCCACAACCTCTCTGGGCAACCTCTTCCAGTGCTCTGTCACCCTCACAGTGAAGAAGTTTATTCTCACCTTCAGATGGAACCTCCTGTGTTTCAGTTTGTGCCCATTGCTTTGCGTCCTGTCACTGGGCACCACTGAAAAGAGTCTGGCTCCATCCTCTTGACACCCTCCCTTCAGATACTTGTACACATTAATAAGATCTCCTCTCAGCCTTCTCTTCTCCAGGCTAAACAGGCCCAGCTCTCTCAGCCTTTCCTCATAGGAGAGATGCTCCAGTCCCCTAATCATCTTTGTAGCCCTCTGC
>NW_020450352.1:860448-879666 GCF_003343035.1 Apteryx rowi | reverse complement strand
GGGGGACACCGCTAGCTACAGGCCTCCAGCTAGACTCTGCACCACTGATCACAACTCTCTGAGCTCTGCCATTCAGCCAGTTCTCAATCCACCTCACTGTCCACTCATCTAACCCACACTTCCTGAGCTTGTCTATGAGGATGTTATGGGAGACAGTGTCAAAAGCCTTGCTAAAGTCAAGGTAGACAACATGTATGCACTGATTAACCTTCCTCCACCCCATCTGAGTGAGGGTGATTCTCTCTTTTCTCACATTGTAATAGTTTCCTTGGGTACTGTTCATTAATTATGATCAACAGATGATGTTCAGAAGCCACGTAGTGATATATTACAGGTCAGCTCTGCATGTAGAAATCAAAGTCGAGTATAAGAGCCAGAAGTTGCCCGTATGTGGTATTACTGAAATTATCTGCTGTTTTCCTATCTTTTACTCATTGCTTTTTTCAGAGAAACTAAATGTCTTCCTATGATTCCTTGCTAACAAACCTTATGGAAGGCATGCTTCATGTACCTGTTCCTCCACACAGTAGGTTGTTARCTCTCACTAAGGGAGAAGAGGGATCCTTACCATAGTTTAGTCTAAGTGGATAATAGGAAACCTGCAGGAATCTGTATGTTACTGTAAGAAGCTACAATAAAGCAGTTTTGATCCTGTATTAACCTCTGTGATTGCATCTGTGTTTGTTTTCTAAGTGGTTCTTCACCTTGGTGAACTGGCTTGAACCTCKGCACTAGTTCACTGACCAAAGCCAAAGTATTAAAAACRTGTAAGAGCAGTATGACCCAYTCAAAGTCATAGAAGTTTAGCTTAAATACCTTTCCCAGAGCTCAACAATTTTGATAGCAAMAATATGCGTAGGTATACAATTTATATGTGCATCACAATGAATAAGCTRTATCCATGTGATCTTTATATAAACACTTCTCTGAAGTAGGATATAAGTAAAAAGTTTAATATAATAGACTCCTTAACAATTTCTTAAATTAATTTGAATGTAATTGTGTAAATGCAATTACTATATGCTGGATTCTTTATCTGAGCTTTAACAGTTACCTGTCATTATGAAATTATGAGATTAGAAACATAAACCAAAGCAAAAAAAAAAAACAAAAAAAACCCCAAACAAACTTGAATTATGCACAAATTATAAAAATGAAAAAAGGATAAATTACAGGGTTCTAAGATGAAATTATATTATCTAGAAATGAATACTTTTATTCAATGTATAACTAGGCAAAGAACATGGTCAGAGAGAGAAGGTTAGATTTTCTTGTGGAGGCAGTGTGATGAGATTTTATGAAAATGTGCTATGAAACATGCAAAAGATGGGAGACGATAAAAAATGTGACAGAATTTAGGACTAAAACCAAGGATATTGTTTGTTAAAACAAACACAGAAGTCAATTATCTTATTTAACTTAACACCTTTTTTTTTCATTGAACTGAAGATTGCATTTGGACAATTATCATGAACTTCCTGATAAATAAAAATTACGAGATACTAGTCAGGTGACAGAGGAAGTTATCTGTGGAGAAGTAATCTATAAGATATTGGAATGGGTATAGAGGGCTGAAGGCTGAGGACTGAAGAGGAGAGGTAAGGGATAGAAAGTGAATTAAATAACTAGAAACAGAGAAAGAAAAAAATATTTCTGAAATGCAAAACTGATTGAAAAGAAAGGGCATTTTGCCTAATTAGAAAAAATGGCCAATTAAAGTTTGTGGAGAAGAAGTGGCAAAAAGTCAGTGATATACAGTTGATAAAAGAGGGATATGTCAATAGATTAGAGGTAGGCAAGTGTATATTATATAAGGTGTGTAAGGACCTAAGACTCATCAAGCAGTGCTAGGCTACCAAAATATGAATTTCCTGTCTTATATAATTAAGTCATTGTTCCTATAAGAAAATTTTCCTTGAATTCCACAAAAGTGCATTGCAAATTGTACCTGCACAGTAGATTTGACACTAGTTATTCTTTAAATGCACAAATAACTCTTAACTGAATGCACAGTGTGATTTCATGAGCTTTTTTTTTTTTTTTTTTCTTCTCTGTAGCCTAAAAAAGCCCCTAAATTGAACTCCAAGCTGGGAAAACCATAAAATGGTTCCGTGAGGCGTGGGATTCCAAGCATTAAAACAAACAAACAAACAACCCCCTCCCCCGACAGCAGTAACCCTCAGCAGCAGAGCAAAGCTGAAGTCGTGTGGGTGTACGTTTGTGAAGGATTGTAGGCGTATAATGAAATAGGTGTGATGACTTCATTTGCCTTTAAGCAATACCCTTGCTGCCTGTGACTTTATTGGTCAGTGGCAGGAAAAGAGAAGCTATGATGTGAGGACAGCATGACTGAGACATACCCCCAGATAGCAAAGGTTAAATACAGGTGTGAGCTAGCTGTGAGCTGAACAGCTCTCCAGACCCTACTGACTATACTGACTAGTAATCCATTGATTACACTGACAGCTTAAACACTTTTCTCACGTATATTTTATACACTTAAACACAGTGAAGAAAAGATGTTTCAGCTGAGGTCAGGAGTTAAAAGTTCAGTGGAAGAGGAGAGCACCTGAAGAGCTCCAGTTTAAGCTGAAACAGAACTTTGCCATCGCTATGATGTCTGAACAGCTGGGGTGTACACTTAAATAAAACAAATATTTAATAAAGCCTCTGTTACACTGTCACCCTATGAAAGTTCGACAGCAATGACTGAGACAGTAATATAATAAATGTTTATTTCCTCACACAAGTTCTTGGATTAGTAACATCCATTAAAATAATGCGATTACCAATTTAGAAAGGATAACACAAAACCATCAGTTACTAATTTAGAAAGGATAACCCGAAACCATCGATTACTGCACTATTAATTGGAAGGACTGCTTATCCCTACTTGAAAGCTTTCCTGTTCACTCTCCTAGTGAGAGGGCTCTCAACCTCGAGGAGTTACCTTAACCCAGCGTCCCAGGAAAAGGGGAGGGCGGGGAGTACTCACGGTCCAGCCGGAGAGGATGGTTAGGTCACGTTCCCGTCCCTGCTCAAACTCTCCTAGCTCCCAAGTCTCTTTTTATACGGCTGGGGCTCTGGGCAAACACCGCTTTTGCTGACTTTTAGCGAGTTTCACAATCACAGGACTGTTTGTTTGTCTGCTTGGGRGRACCCTGCTAGCGAGGCAAGACCACAACACCTCCGTATTGCTTCTCCCCTCCCCGGGGGTCCGTGCAGATTCCAGGTGGCAAACTTCTTCAGTCTTGTTAATGCTTCCATTCCGCAGCCTTGCGCATATCAGTCCTTGCGCATATCGGTTGGTAGACGACTTTAGTCCTGTTAACTCCTCTGTTCAACAGCTTTGCGCACATCAGTTCTTGTACATATCAGTTCTTCTGCATATCAATTGACAAACTTCAGTCCTGTTAACTCTTCACTCGCCCATCAGCCTCTCTCATGAGCTTTGTATTCTGTTTGATTCCCTTCCACCAGGAACTGTTTTGATTAAAGAAGCGTCTTTATGTATGACAGATGCATAGGCAGAGTCTACAAATGCAATTCTGACCTCAACAGTTAAAGAGTCTCTCTAGCAGTGCCCAGTCAGGCTGATGTGAGCTGACAGTACTTATGCATAGGTGTCATTGTCTAACGGGCCTGTCGACAACAAATGTGGCTTGACAGATCTTATTGTTCAGTTTCACCTCTCTGTGCATCATTCCCTTGCTTAGCAGGAAATATTGAGGAACAGACTATTTGCTTAGTGTATAAAAAGTTCATGGTCATGAGTGTGATATGTGCTAATTTGTTACATCAACTCGGGAAGTGATTTTACTAGGCGCTAAGTACGGGCTAAACTACAACATCCTGTAACGAGAACATGTCCCCCACCCGAGATGATTCCACTGAGCTAGCGAAACTGCAATGTTAGTTTAGATTACCTAATATGGCGGTATTGCACAACTGTATTGTGAAATGTGTGCACACGACCTGAAGGTCATCACTCACAACGCCGAGGAAGACTCCAGCCTTCATCCCCACGACCATCAGAGGGCTGAAGAAGACCCCCTAGCAACAGTCGGCGCAACCGCAGAAGTTACAGGAAGTGCCACGTATACCCGGAACTAGAGCTGCATATAAGGAGACTGTGAGCGGGGGAATTTTGCGCGCCGTTGGTGGAGCAGAGACTACCCGGCCGCCCAGCGCTGTTTTTCTTACTTGTGACTTGCTCAATTATTCTATTAAATTGGAATTAATGCAACCCAGTTGGAGTGGTCGTTACGATTTGTCACGTTTACCTATAACAATGAGGGCCTCCTGTGTGCTTGTAGACCCCCATGATTGCTTCTCACAGACCCTTCTGCTCTCCCTAGATACTTTTTCCTTCCACAGCTTTCTCTGTAAGTCTCTTGGCTATCTTACAAGTCTAAAGATTTTTCTTTCTTTCTTTCTTCTTTTTTTTTGGTCTAATGCAATTTTTAGATGACGGAATGAAGGGTTTCACACAGTACGTTTCTGAAGTAGTTGAGTATCTGGCAATGTCTGGCAAATTGAGAATTTACTGTCTGACTACCATATCATAGATATTTTGATTGTTAATAAAAAGAAACCAGAAACCTGTCACGGATTTATTTCTTATTATTTTCTAATAAGAGTCAGAAGTGATAGGTAAGGTTCAAAAAGTCCTGAGATATGTTTTGGTTTATTGCTTTAATTTCAAATTTACCAAATCAAGCTATATGTGCTGCATCAACAGGGGATCAATCATGGCAAGTGCTGGATAAGGTGCCCCTGATATTGCACAAAGTAGCCAGATCTGGTGGCTCTGATAAGCATATAAGGGAAATACAACAGTGGAAAAAATGAACTTTTGTACACTTCCATTATAGTGCACAATAGTAAAACACGATAGCTGTGAACAAAGCAGGCTTACTGTGTGTTGTTATGGTGTTGTTAGGAAGATTGGATGCTGCTAAACGCATTAAGACAGCTTGCCATGTAAAAACAGCATTCTGTGAGGCTGTTGTGTGGATAGGGAAGTGAGTGGAAGCAAATACAAAGTTTATCTCAGCCTTTCCAAGACTCTAAAAGTAGAGAGTACATGTTGTAATGTAATTGCAGCTTTAGTATTTAACTTGGAACTATGGACTTTTCAGTATAGCTGAATACCTTGTATTTGAGATAAATGACATAAATCAGCATACACAGAAAAGCTATCCTATCGAATGATTACATTTGGAATAATAATAAAAAATAATACTTATATTTAATACTGATTTGAAATTTGGTTTCATACTGATGTGAAAGCAGGATGAAAATCTACGAGCAGGCATTCTGCATATGGAGATGATTCGCAGCCATCCAGAGAGGCATGAGAAGAAGACTACAAAGTAATCCAATTTAGATCTAAGGTTCTTTCATTCTGTAAATGTGCAAAGCATAGTAAGAAGAGCAACATATCCTATGTGCAGTTTAGACATATAGGGATCATGAGATATAGGTTTTGGTGAGTTAGCAAAGAAGGTAAGAAATGGACTGCTTTCATGCAATTGATGGTTTGACAATAATGTGACAAGCACTAGTGGAGGGGTAGAAAAGCGTGAACTGTCAGTGGTAATAACCAAACAAAGCTGATTTTCCTAGATGTTATGCGACAAGTTACCCACAACATAACAAACCACACCAGACGAACACACCAGTAGAATCATCTCAGAGACCTAAAGCTGAGATGGATATAGCATGATTATTCAGTGATACACATTTCGGTAGTAGTGAATGTAGCCAAAGCAGAGGCCCGTGACACCTTTAAATTATAAATATATTAATCAGGACATATTTAGCATTAGTTTGCCCTTAACACAACTATAAGTATACCAAAACAGTGCGATTAACAACAGTATTTTTTTAACACTTTGATGGCATAGCCAGGCACAATGAATAAGCTTTTTACATAAATATGAACAATGTCACCGTCAAAGGAGCAAAGACAGACGTGTATTTGCAAGTAGAAGACACACAAGTAACAAAAAGTTGCCCGACAGGACAAGATAGGCACAAGGGATTGCCAACAGGCAAGACATCCTGCCAAATACCTGGGAAGGATGAATGGCAAAACGAAAACCAAGATGATACCCTGTGGGGGGATGTTCCCAGCTTCCCTCTGCTCCCCCCCCCCCCATACACATTTGGTGCCTGTTATAAGTAGTCTGAATTCCTGTGTTTTACACTCCAAAAGGGAGGATGTCAAGACTTTGAGATAAGGCCTGCTTGGGCCCCAGGACCTTGAGAAACAAAAGCCTCCTCTCACTGCTGGGGCAGTGTTAATTGCTGTGGTCAGGACTGTCTCCTCCTCATCAGGACCCTGAGAGATGACACCTGCTTCCACTGCTGGGGCCCCATTGCGGACTGGAATTAACTCCTTCTTAGCCCAGCTATGGGATCTCTCCTTGGGACCCCCACTGCAAGAGTCAAGCAGTCATCCACAGTCACTCAAACTCCTTTCTTCAGTACTGAAGAGTGCGCGAGGCAGCTAGCCTGCCCTTGGGGGTGCTCGGCCACCCCAGCCCCTCAACCCGTGACTGTGGGTGCGACGGTCATAACGATGGAGGAGAGTTGAACCCTGCAGCAGCCAAGAGCCAGGGACTGTGCCTGCGTGAAGAGAACTGCAACTGGCCTAGTGACTCCACCTCCACCTTCCCCCAAAGGGTATAAACAGGTTGGCCCCGGAGGCCGTCTTTGGCTCTTCACGAGTCACAGAAGGTCTGCCAACTTGTGGATCCCCTTGGGATGGGGAGGCCCTCCCACAGTTACTTCCCTGGGATTGAGTGTACGTTGGCCACTGAGGCAATGCGTGGGTAAGATCGATCAGAATTGGTTTGCCTAGTTCATTCATTTGGGTAGTTACAGTCAGTATAAATTAGCTATCCTTTTCTGTTTACTAAGTAGTTGCTGTTAGCATAACTTTTAGTGTAATTAGAAATAAGTATTGTAGTTGAGCTGAGTTTTTGTTAATAAGAATTCTTGCTTTGTACCGTTGTAACTTGTGCAGTAAATTTTGGTCTTTGAAACAAGTTGTGGAGTCATGCAGTAAATTTCCTTCTCCCCTTCCTCCCCTCCCTCGCGCCACACGAAACCCACATGGTCCGGGACTGTAAGGTAGTTGGTCATTCCGTGACAGACCCTCTCCCTTTTTTGGAGGGGTGACAATCGTATAAAAACATCAGATATAAGTGAGGAAAACTGGAGAAGAAAGAAAAACTTTCTTCAGTTCCAACTTCTCTTGTCAAAGAGCTCTCAAGCCTGATCACCTTGATCTCTGCAGCTAAGGGCCATCAAGGACCACAGCCATTTCTTCTCCCATTTCTGTGTGTCCATATGAACCTTATGAAGTAAAACAGTTAGATTAAAATACATTACAAATGTTCTAACACTGACTACAAAGCAAGTAGTACAAAGCAAAAGCTAGAAAGCACAACCAGCCTGTTACTTTCACAGGAACAAGCTAAGTAACTAAACAACTATAAATCCTATATGAATAAGAAGGCCAACCACATCCTGGGCTGTATAGTAAGAGTGTAGCTAGTGTCATAGAAAAACTCTACTTGCCATATTTTAGTTTAGAGACAGCCTTTATTCTCACACACACACACTAGCAGCTGCAGGAGAAGCATGTCTGATGCACAGATCAGGCAGAGGCTTCCCCAGTTAGCATATGTGAATGACTTATATACATTTCTTGGTTGGTATAGTTACTATCTAACTCTCTCTTGATCGGCTATATATCCAAAGCAAAGAACAAAGAAAATGGATTTTTCCACTGGAAAACTCTGCAACTTCTAGACAGTTCTAACCAGTTCAAATTCCTGGCATGCCAGGCAGGAGTTGATGAGTTCGTACAAATTTCATGGATTCTTCCTTTGTTCTACCTTAAGATAGTGATTAGTAAAAATGCAGTTAGCCTTCCTACTATTGATTGTCTTTTACTTCACACCAGCAAGTCCAGGGAATTGATTCTTCCCCACTTTTCAGCACTTCTGAGACAACATTTGGAGTGCTGTGTCTAGTTTTGGGCACTCCACTCCAGAAAAGATTGACGTATGGAGCGAGCCAAGCAGAGGCCACCAAGCTGGTCACAGGGGCTGGAGCTCATGGCATGCAAGGAGAGGCTCTGAGGGCTGTGTGTGTTCACCATTAAGAAAAGAAGGCTAGAGGAGATTTTATTGCTGTCTTTACCTACCTAATGGGATGGCATAGAGAAGATGGATCCAGACACTTCTTGGAGATACATACAGGTCAAGTGGCAACAGACAAAAGTTGAAATACAGGAAATCCTGATTAGGTAAAAAGGGGGGGTGGGGACATGAATGTGGTCAAAGACTGCTTGCCCAGAGAGGCTGTGGTATCTCCATTCCTGAAGGCGTTCAGGACTCAACTGGACATAACCCTGGGCAGCCTCATCTGATTAGACCTGCTTTGACCAAGGTTTTAAGTAGATGGTCACTGGAGGTCCCTCCCAACCTAAATTATTCTATGATTCTAATATGGAATATTTTTAATTTTTCTCTGGTGGTTCAATTGTGGCTATGGATCAGAGGACTTAAATATAACAAGTCAGAGGACTTAAATATGACAAGTTTTGTAAGCATAGGTAACCTCTCTTAAAAAAAAAAAAAAGTAGACAAGCTTTAGGAAGTGCCAGTTTTTTTCTTAGAGCTTTTTTTTTTAATACAAATTTTGAGCAACTTAACAGTATTTTTTACTTCTTTTCTGTTTAGACTTTTGACTTCTATTTAGGCTTTGTCACGTTTATCAACTCCTAATTATCCAACAGTACATTATTCAGGTAGCAGTTTAACCAGTCTCCAACATGTCTGGAAGCAAAAGAGTTTGAGCACGGCACAGAGTTCATGTTTCTGTCCTCAGGCCTTGCTCTTTAGGCTGGATAATGTTTTTAGAGATGAATGTAGTATATATCTTTCAGAATTTACATACCCTTGTATTATCTCTCTTTTTATTTTATTGGTGTTGTCTCTTTCTATCCTTGTTCCTCTCTGTTAACCCAGACAATCATGACTTGTCTGTAAAAGAGAAAGTATGATACATTGAAAAAAAAGAAGGAAAAAAAAAAGATGGATGCATTGATAGCAGTAAGAAAGCACAGAGTTAAACAAAAGAATCCTTATAAATCACAGTCTTAAGATTTCCTTCCCTTTCGGAGTAGTCTGGATATAAAGGGACAAAACAGAACAGAATGACAACAGGGATTATTAAAATAAATACACATCAATGTAAGCTGCACTTTACTTTGATTACTGTGAAGGAGTAATCACTTTTAAGTGCCTTTGTTTTCATGACCTTTGTACTCAGGTTAGCCATCATTTCATCAGGCTTGGACATCTCTTTCAAATAAACAACATACCATTCTTACAATATATATTCACTTTCTCCTCTTGCGATTTTCCATCATTATTAAATTTGTTTTCTGCAGATTCAACTGTTTCCATTAGCTCATTGTTCCAAAGGTTTTTTGTCATGTATGTATTGGGTGCAAAATAGCAGGTCTTTCATTTTTAATTTGGTTTTACATTTTCTATATTAGAATATATTAAATCTTGCTAGTCATATATGTTAAAATATATTTCATTCTTTCCTGCGTGCTGATGAAACGTTGACATCAATCATAACTATAGGATGTTCTACTGCACTCTCTGCATACTTAAAAAGTAAGGAAACTTGATTTTGTGTCAGGATTAAAACTGAATCTGCACTGCTAAAATGGGAAGATGATGATCTGTACTTCCTGCTCACCCATAAATAACTGATAACATTCCACATTTTAAGTATGTTCATTTTTTCTACCAATTCCAGTAGGTAGAACAGACATACTAGCTAAAAGACTGTAAGAAATGCATTTGATCTCAATTGTTTGTCTAAACTTGGCATAGATTAACTAAAACAGTGAAATTATTATGGAAAACATGTTGGCAATCCTACCACCCTCACAAACATGGAAACATCACCATACTGCAACTGTGAAATGAATTCACTATTTGGGAAGACGTTGGTTAAGGACTTAGAAAGGTGACCCTAAACTGAAATGTTACACTTAAAACAGTACAGCCCAGCTCTTCTGACAGGCTGTTTCTCTCCTTGAAAATTTTATTTGCTTGGAACAAGAAATAAAAATTATCTATGAATTCTATATTGCATATAATAATAAAATACAGCTGAAATATATGTCCTTTTGTACGTTCATTTACAGATAACCTTCAAAGTAATACAACTTTTCACTGTCTTGTTATTTATTGGTGTTCAAGCATAAATATCATGCCAAAATTTTGGTCTGGCTCTTTCTTGCTAGAAAAAGCTAACAGGTCTCCTGTCATATGAAGGGTTGCTTGCCGGGTTTCTAGTGGGTAGTAATAGTACATCTTTTATATGAAATCGGAGGGTGGGCATATCACACAGTCATTTCCTCCACTGAGGAGGGAATTAAGAAAGGAAAAAAGATGATTTTAAGGTGTTTCTATTTAGTTTTCCCACTGGTGGACAAGTCAAAGCCAAACAGTTCTAGATGTAACTTTTTCTAACAGAAAAACATATTATTCATTTCCAGTACAAACATTTTCTCTTGGAGATGGGGAAATCTCATCTGCTCATTAGAACAACTTTCCAATTATTATGCTATTGCAAGTAGCTGAAAGGGGCTGAAGGCAGATAAGATTTTTATTTTTTAAAGAATGAGTATTCTTTCTTCTGCTGGTTGCTGTGGAACAGGTATTCCTCATCCACAGATTATGTGGTTACCTTTTTGGATTTTCCACTCTGTCCTTACAGAATAAAACTCTTGGACCTAATGGTTTTGATAGTTTCTATTTTCCTTTAAATAGCTTTCTAAAGCATCAAGGAGAAGGCTTGCTTGACTAGAGACAGCATTAGGATTCCAGAACACACATGCTCTTCCATCTGTAAAGAATCTGTGCTATGATGGGTCCCTTCAGATGAAGTTAAGAACCAGATTGTCTTTTAAAATACTTGAAAGTATTTTATTGCTCAGCATTTTTACAAAGTGTATATAATTCTGTATTCAGCCAGTGGTTGTAATACTACTGATGATATTGGTAGAAACTGAGTATACATAAATGTTGTCCTTCTTCCTTCATTTTATCAGTCCAGAGGAGGAAAAAGAAAAAAAAAAGTCTTCAGATACTATAAAATAACCCTGAATAGACATCTACAATCCCTCTCATCTTGAAGCTGCCTTGGATAGTAAATCATAACTCTAAGATCCATTAGGCCAAGTGTTTAAAATATGCTTTCCTGCTTTGAAAAACACCCCTCTACCCCCCTTCCAAAACCAACCAACCAACCAACCTCACAAGTTAGAGGTTAATGTCACCAGAAAATACAGGATTTTCTTCAGATACGGTCACGTTCTGTATCCTATATGAAACACTTACAGGATATTACTTTTTCTGCATCTCAAGAAAATTGATGAGCACTTTATGGGGTGTTTATCTCTTTCTTAACCGGATCAGGCTGTATTATTAGTTCTTTGCCTACAAGCTCAGTTTTCCTAAGCTTCAACAAACCTGCCTTAAACTCAGTTAAGCTCAACACTTTCTGCTATCAGTGGTAGAAGCCACCCAGCTTCAGTACAGACTTCCTCCACTACCTCATTGCTTAATTCATGATTGTACTTCTCATTCATCCTTCCAAAGGCTCTGAAGGTTTCCCCAAGGCTTTCCCTTTACTAACACATTCATTTTTTCTCTGCCTACAAAAAGATCTTCTGTGGCGACAGCCTCTTGCAGACTGGCTACCTCGGTATTTTGGAAAAGAGCTCACACAATCCTATATAGTATGTGCTGCAGTTCATACCCATAACTTAGCCATTTTACAGAGGAATAAGAGAAGACAGGAAGACAAAACAGCTCCTGTAGCCTTTGGTTCATTTTACCCCCTCCCCTCTAGCTCTATGTTTTATGCTTCCAATATGAGAGAAAAGTACTTTTAATAGAGGGAGAAATGGGAGACAGACACAGGAAAAGAGAGAGGGAGGAAAACAAGAACAGAATGGGATTTTCCTGGAGCTTTTTTGCATCCCATTAATATGATCCTTAAATGGGAAGAATTAGTTCTTGCCTTTGGGGTCTGAGCTCTGCCAATGGAAGTACAAGAATTCCACAGAAAAACAAGAAAGCTTATATTTAGGTAAGAGTATTTTGTAGCCTGATAATATGAATCCTTATCTATCCCAGTCAGAATCTCTGAGGTATTTGATCCAATGTAAAGAACAAGTTTTCTTTTTTTCAGTCTTACTCATGTCCATATTCCACATTTTTGTATGCTTTTCTCGTGTCTGTATCTATGTCAGCAAAAGGTCTATCGATGCCTCTTTGCAAGGAGCCYCTGCTAACATAGATCTGTATCTTCCTGTTGTACTTAGGCTTTTTTTCTAACGTTTTTTCTTTCAATTTGCAGATCATTCTATTTTCTGATTTCCTAGAGATTATCCTTATTCTGTCTTATATCCCACACTATCCCCATTTTCTCTTCCTTACTCTTAGACTAAATAGCCTTCCATGATCATTTTTAATAAGTCTGTATATTATCTCTTGACTTTTTTATTGTATGCGGTCATTGACTAACAATTTTAAACTGTTATCACCTTGTGAAAATTCACAGATTTCACATTCTTACAGATGACTAACATTATTCATTTTGGTGGGAATGAATATTTGTATGTGTCACACTGGTTTATGTATGCACAACAAGAGTTAATAGTGGATAAGATAGTTTGGCACAGATGGACTCCTTCAGCATGTACCTACACTACACATATGGTCTGAATGCAGATTATCAAGAGATTACTTTATACACTGCAAAGTTATTCTTAAAAAAAATAAATAATGGCTATACTGTTTCATATAATGAAATTGAATGAGTAATCCTGTTTTTTTTTCCTATTCTCTGATCAGAATACTCCTTCCAATAGTGTTCTATCTGAATATTTAGTTAACTTTATTTATCTCTGAACAGTCCTTACTTCTGCTACCTATGTGATATTGAATCATTTTAGTACTACATTAGTAACCAAAGTAAAAATTATATTAAGATTTCTAAGTTAATTACTGAAAACTAGAAAATGCATGTTGGTACTATCTTTAATTAAAGAACTACATATCATTCAATTGCATATCAGCACAGTGTTAGTGTTAGAGAAAACTTCCTACCTAATGCCAAGCTCCATGTCCCAATTATGGAGATTCTAGATTTGTTTAATGAAATAGCAGATTTTTTTTTTTAATGAACAAAATCATCATAATTATTTGTGGAATATTCTCAGGAAAACTTGAATCACTTTTTTTTTTTTGAAACTTTCCAAATTAGTTCTTGAAAGAATTAAAATCTATCACAGAAAAAAAAATAGGTTGTATCATTTATAGTAACTAAAAAACTTTTAATTGCATTAAGCATTAGCTATGGGCAACACATCAAGTTATGCAATGACTCATTCTGTATAACACAAGCAGAGATGTGTGTGTGAATTTCTTCTTTTTTTTTTCTTTTTTATTTGTCCTTAAAACATAGGCAAATCAACATGCAAAATTAGTTTAATATTTGAATAAAATAGATGAGATACATTAAAAGGTTTGCATATTTAACATGATAATTGTGTCCCATCTCTAAAACATAACACCTAAAAAATGACCAATTCTGGAGGTGCTTTAATTATCTGAAATTGGAAAGTAAAATATTCTAGCAACAAACATATGCTTTGCAGTTGCAAAGACTACAGACCTTAATTCTTGTTCAGTCTGAGAAAACTTAGTAGGTTCTCACTGCTTCTCTTTTTTTCTTGGAACATCAACCCAGATAGTTGCCAGTTACCATGAGCTCATCTGATACACAGGCATTTATTCTTTGACAGACTCGTGTGATAATAGGTTGAATTCAGTGGCTCAAACACAGGGATCTAAGTAATGTTTCAGATGCCCTAGGATATCTCATCTGTCTCCCCACCTATCAGTCCAGAATGACAAGGGTCCCCCAGCGGTCCTGTGTCACATCTGCCAGCCTTGATCTTAGATATCCCAGGGCATCTTAAAACCTTGTAGAAATCTGTGTTAGATAACTAAATCAAGTCCAGTGAGTTCTTTCAAGGGCCAGCACCTACAACCACTATTCTCTTTTCCTGTGGGCCCTTTCAGCTTTTGTTCATCTCTTTCTTTTGACACCTGATACAATTGCCTAAACATGACCAGTACACCTGAGCTGTTGTTGGGTATCTGAGAAATCCACATGAAGTTGACAGTTATGCCAAAGACTAATAGAAGACCATATGGAAAAGCAACTGGAGAGAAAGTGGGATAGGCCTATAGACATGTTTAGGCAATTTAATGAAATCCTAGATGTATAGCTTTTCCTACATGGTATAAATGCAGCTTGGGCTTTGATTAAATTGCCTAAACACAGACCTCTAATACCATTTAAAATATCCTAGGATATTCCATATGTTTTTCAGTTGCTCCTCTAGAAGGGCAAAGATATTCCATAGAGCATGTATTAACACACAAGACTCAATCTCAGGATGTCTCAGATACTCTAGGACATTTCACATAGCACTAGATGCCTGTGTGGGGGTAAATGAATTGAGCCATTAGGGACTGAGATTTGTATCCTTTTAGAGAGGAATAGCTATAAAAAGTTAGGTACTAAAATCTAATTCTAAAGCCCTTATAACCGTCTAATTCTTTGCATCTTGGATTTACAATTTTTGTCACATAATGTAACCAAATTACATTTCTTACTTGCTTCATACAGCCCCACTCCAAGGAAAGCAATAGTCTACATTTCTGCATTTGTAACTCTTATCTAACTATCCACATTAATATTAATATCAATATAGAATATATATTATAGGGATTACAGAAATGATTGCTGTGCAAAGCCTTTAAATAATTCAAACAAAATAAACACTCAACAATATAAATATAAGTCCTGCCCAGTATTTGTAGAAGTATAGGAAGTAACTTTGGATATAAATGAAAAATTTACAACATGTCAATTTCAAACAGTCTTATTGAGATACGCGTCTTAGCATGCATAGTAAAAGATTATTATTGGTCATCTTCTAACATCTCTAAAATAGTCTATGATTTCCAGTTGGCAGATTTTACAACACAGATACATTTCTTTACACTGTAACCAGGAGGTCAATACCAAAAACATGATTTGATTTTGAAGTAGAATGAAGTGAAGTGTGAAAAGAACTCTTGCAATGATAAGGGAAAAGATTCAGGGTTTGCTGTTATTACTAGGTATCCTTTTTCTTTATCAACTTTCTTTTTCAAATTCATGGTTATAGACCTAGGAGCTGGGTAGAGTGGGATGCAACTGGTTTTCATTTTAAAAAGCCCTCTTTTTTTGGCTGTAGAAGCGTGCCACAGGAGTGTCTAGTTTTGATCTGCCTTAACATATTTTGAGTGTTTAATGTGTTGGGGGAGGGGGATGTAAAATTGTGACTGATACACTGGGTGCATTGAGAGAACCTGTTCACATTATGCATATGCAACCAGAGTGAATTAAATCACTGCTTACATCCCCAACTTGTATATCAAAAACATCCTTTGGGAATCATTTAAACATGAATCTTTGAAAAGTATTTAGGAAGGTGCTTAATAGTAGCTCTTGTATCTAGGTGTGTATTTTAATGTTATAAGTTATTGTACCTAGAAAAGTTTTTAGATTTTCCTTATACCACAAAAGATCATAGTAAATACTAAGCTACACTCTATCCTGGGCAAAAGTATTATTTCCTAACCGTAATTGTTTGTTTGTTTGTTTGTTTGAAGCTGGATTGCTGGGGAAAAAAAAAAAAAAAAACAGCTATAAAGTTGTCAAAAAAGGAAGGTGTCATGGGACACCCCTACACCAAGTACTGTTTATAACGACTTTGTAGTATAGTTCAGGAAACAGTTCTCTTTATGCAGAAAGTGTTCAGTTCATAGTCCTTCATAATTTAAATGGACTACTTGTTCTCTGAAGGTGCTTAAATTCCCTAAACAGTCAATAAAGAGAGAGAGATGCCAAAATTGTCCTCTGAAAGCCAATGGAGGATTGTAGCTTCTCCTCCTTGACTTCACCAGGAACTTCTGAGCATACCTGAGATCACCGTACATTGTCATGCCAGGAGCATAAAATGCTCTAGTGAAGTGGTACCTAAACTAGGCATATAATTAGATAGACTGGACACTGTGCAAGCAACATCCCCAAATACTGGAAATTTTATCATGTGCTCTCCAGCAGGATTGAAATCTTTAAATCCATTGCACGACCATAAACTTCAATACTTGAGTTAAGTAACTGAGAGCAGAAGTCAAAAACAGATGAAACACAGATTTTGTCAGTGAGTTTCAGACCTATTTGATGTGAATAGTGTATTAATAGGCACAGAAGCTTCTGAATTTTTCACACATTTTCCCCCACTTTATCTTTTTCCCTTCAGTCTTGTCCGTGTCTGTGTCATAATGCTTCCTAATCATTAAAACTTTCCTCCAGGCTCATTTTCCTTGAATACTCAGGATCAGCAACTGTTTTTAAAACACGCTGTTCTATTTGATTAGTGAACCTTCTCCTCTTGTTGCTCCTACTCCTTTTCTTTACTTCTTGCACATCTAGACAGCAAAAGGAATACTATCAGTACTGAGATCATTCTGAAAACTGTGGAGGTAGCAGTATACAAAGATATAAACTCAAGATTTTTTAACGTTAATAGCCAGCTTTTCAACATAATCATTTTGTCTCAAAGACATGCCCTTGCCCTTGCCCTTGCCCTTTCTTCTTCCTTCATTTTCTTTCCTCCATTCTTTCTGCTCTTTTCACAAAAATTAGCCTGAGGCAGAGGCTCATCATGGAAAATTTCAGTCCAGTAAGTTAAAATCTGGTGAAGTTATGAACATCTTTCTCACATGTATAGGTATTGAATGCAGAGATAGAAGGAAAATACAAGGCTTCATCCTGCAATATTTTTAATGTCTTCACCTTTAAATCACACTGTAAAGCATTAACCGTCACTGCTATATAATCAGATGCTATTGTAGAGACAGATTTATCAGTACTTCTTAAAGTAATTTTACAGTCTTTAAGTATATACAAATAATGCATTCAGAGCTTTAATAAATGTTCTTCATTCAGATGCTTATTTTTATACTCTTTTCTACAAGTTTTTATTGTACAGTAGGAAACAACCAACCAGACAGCTACTGTTGCCTGCCAGACTGTGACCAACTTATCTTAAGAAAACATGCAAGATAATGGTCCTAATATAAGAAAATAGAGTCTTCATTTTCTTTACTTATTATGACAACTGAAAAAATCCATTGCATTTCCTTGCAGGTGCTTTCTTTTGTCAGTCTGCAAATAGCAAATATCTTTAGTAAGCTTTGCTTTGTAACTGTCAATAATCAGAGCAAGAACGAACGCAATAACTGTTTGTAAGTTGTCCTTCTATCATCACAGACCTTCTTTGACTTTTCTGTTGCTAATGGTATGTGATGAACTGAAACACAAAGGGCCATCTTATTTTCAGAAAAATACGGAATTGCAATTATGGATAGATAGAAACAACAGGTATGTCTGTCAGGGTTTTGCTTTGTTTTGTTTTGTTTAGCTTAATGTTAACTCTAGCAAAAACAAAATATTAGAATACCTCAGATGCAACAAAAAAGTCTCAAAATATGAACAATTTGTTAAAAGGTTACTATTTGCTTATTTGTTTATACTTTACTGTTTGTTTATAGCTGAAGTTACAGAGCACTTCTTCGTAACATCATCCAGTATGTTATCATTGCACAAGGCACAAATCAGACAAATGGCAAATCCATTTGTCCAGTATTAGGCATGCAGCTGTGCAGAAGAAATAGCGAGGACTTCATTAGAAGAAGTAGACTACATCCCCTCAAACTCGCAGGTTTATATTATTGATAATGGGAAACCTAGGATGGTTCCCAGTTTTACTAGGAAGGCTGTGAAGATAGCAGAGCAGCCTAATGACAACCTAAAAAATTGATACTGCATAGCTTTTCCTCTGTTGTGTAGTTTGAGTGATAATCAGAAATGTGTTGTGTAGGATGCTATTCACTAAACCCAAGCTTTTGTTTCCTGTTTCTTCATATGTTCTCTCTGCCACATATGGTTTCATTCTTTTCTCTATTTTTACTCAATCCATCAAACTCTACCATCTTTAGCCATTTTTCCTGAATTTTTTCTTCCATAAATATCTTTCTCAAGACTATAAATATAAATAATGAACAACAAAAAAGAAGGCTAACTCTAATATTGAAGAGACTGTGTGAAGATATATATATATGAAAATTGCCAGATGATGACTTGATAAAGGTCTTCATAATATTTATTCTATTTCTTAAAACATATCAGGACCTTGGTCATCTTGCATGTAAATGTTCACCTTTCAGTTAAAAAGAAAAAAAGGTCTAAACACAATGTGAGTTTTGTTAGTATCTTCAGGGGAAGAAAAAAAAGTTCAGTCTGACCAGGGAGTACCAAATATTCACAGGTAAATGACAAAAAAGTACAGTGTTTTACTATTTTTTTAAATAACCCAAATTTAATTGAGTAATGATTTCTTGGGCTCATGTGTGAGTTTTCAGAGTGACAGGTTTCTGCACAGATGTTGTATTATATGTTGCTGAGTGTAATATTCTAAGGTAAAAGAAGGAAATAAACAGCAGTTTTATTTTGAGAATGTGTGTCAGTAGTTTTTATAATCAAAAGGCCAAAGTAGAAATTATGTTTTTAACTAAATAATCTTTTGAACTGATGATGGGAAGCATTTCATTTATATGGCTCAGCATGGTTGTGTTGCCAGAAACAAAGCTTCAATTAGCCTATTGGGTTATCAGAATGAGTTCTGRAAGTAAAACCTTCATTCTGTGAATGAGCTCACAAGTTAATCCAGTTTTATTTAGACATACCTTCCCCTACCTTTAGGGACTAGATTCCAATACCAGTTTAAAAGAAGATGGTGGAAAACACATACTGAATATAATTTCATTTGAACTTAATCTGGATTCAATAGCACTTCAACCATAAACTATTCATTTAAAAAGGGTTACTCACGCACCATTTATTTCTGAGTGATGAATTATTGTGTCCCCAGAGAACAATCAGTGAACAGAGGAAGGTTACAGAAGCAGCATTAATACCTCC
>NW_020450352.1:842769-860413 GCF_003343035.1 Apteryx rowi | reverse complement strand
AAAAGTGAGAACCACAGGGAAGTGAGCTACTAAGCTGTATAACTTGATTAGGTAAAAAGAGCATTAAATGTGAAAATCCTAAACTATTTAGCTTTGCTATTCTGCATATAAATGAGAGATTAGGTAGGAGCTATATGAGCACTCCCTTTGTAATATGTAGGTCTAATTACAATAAATTTAGAAAAGTCTGAGTGTGTGATATGCACTAAGTAGATTAAGAGTGCATGGAAATTATAAAGTGTCTGGGCTTCTTTAAAGCTTCAGATGTGACAGATAAAGATTCTTTTCTTTTTCTTTTTCTTTTCTTTTCTTTTTCTTTTTTTTTTCTCACATAGGACACCTAAGAATGTGCTTGGCGTTTGTCCTTTCTTGTTTCTGTAGCAAGTGTATGAGGTTTAATTAAATAAGAACAAATTGAGAATGAAAAGAGAAAGGAATGGGAAAAGCAAGAAGTCCAGACTAAATAAAAACCATGCAATAATTTGAGCTGAGATGTTTACCTAAGTGGCCAAACCGAATCAAAAGAGCAATCTAACATCACTGGTTCTACAGTCAGTATTGACTGATCTTAAATTAATTGAGTACATAATATAATTTCTTCTTCTCCAGTGAGATCTATGTGTCTGGTTTCATCCTAAATGCATATTATCTAATGCTGTATCAAGTATCACTTTGTGGCAAGCCAGCGTAAAGAAAAGTGTGGAGTCATGTTGTTCCTTCCCATAGCAGCATGGGAAGGAGAAAGCAACTCTGATCATCGCAGTCCACTTCCTGGCTTCCCTTTGTACCCAGGTTCAGTGGACTTGCGCAGCTCTCTGCACAATCATAACACTTTACATTTGAATAGTAGCTGGTAGTTTCAAAAGGAACAAGGTCCTTGCTCTGAGTGTAGTACTGAACAATTTAATCTTTTTCTTTCTATCTGCAATTCCATGATATAAATTACAATACTATGCTAAGATCCAGAAAAGATCCAGAGAAGATATAAAAGTAAATATAGTATTTTTTCTTAGATATAGGATGTAATTTTAAATTGATGGAAACCAATCTATAGAATCTTTTGAAAAGCTAGTAGGTTGAAGACCTGTTGAAATATCTTTTAATCAGCAGGAAGAGTATTATTCATATTCATCAAATGGAAAGAAAACACTTGGCAAATACAATTGCAAGAGTAAATAATGTCTATTATTATTTATTATTATTATTATTATTATATTTTGGACCAACATGTTCAGCTACTTTGTAATTATAAAAAAGAAGGATAAGGAATACCTTTGAAGTGTTCTGTATTTCTGAACTTGGTTTATGGGACAAATACTAATGTAATGCTTCAAATTACACATATGAGTAGCAGTTAAAATAAAATTAAGTAAACAAACAATGCATATAAATGTTTCCAAGATTTTCTAAATCAAATTGCCATCATGTACTGTATGATGTGCAAGACAGTGATGCTGATTTATCTAGTAGCACGGCTGTTAATCATTCATGACTACGATGATTTCCTCCTGCCTTTTAACTATCATCAAACTGTTTTTTTTTAATTTCTGTTAGTATTTCTATTGTTCTATTTTAAGTAGCTCACTTTCAGCCTGCAGATTCCTCTCTACTTACTTACTATCGCATCATAGTTAAAACAGACTAGCCTTATTAGTCTTAAAAAATGTCAGAAGAATAAATCAGTGTTTTAAAGTACTATTCACAAGATAAAGGTTCAACAAAAACATAAACTGCAGCGAGTGTTTTACAGAACTGATTAACAAGTATTGAATGTCTCAGGATTATCCTTCTTAAACTGATATGTAAAGAGAAGTGATGTATAAATGCAGTACATTTTAATTTGTAATATATTTCATTAGCTATCTGGAAATCAGCCATCATTTTTGTACAGTGCTGCTATGCTATCAAATAAAGTATTATACATCTGTCGTGCAAAACAAACCCCTGAAAGATAAGGAACAAACATTTAAGGAATCAAAAAAGAAAACCTGTAAAGCAGTACCACAGTGAGGAGTCTGCTGTCCTTTTAATTATGTCATCAATAGCAAGCTGAACTCTGTTTACTTCAGCAAGAAATGCCATTTTCTTAATTTATTATTACTTGTGTTTTTCTGCAATTTATGTGACAGGGCATCACTGTGATGTTAAGATGAGATAAGCAAATGTAACTTTTAAAGTATTGATGAAAAAAATAACATCTGAATTTAATGAAACCAAACAGTCAGAGATTTGAAAAAATAGGCTACTTTTTTCATTGAGAAATACAACATATTTCTAACAAATGCAAGGAGTAACTGATAACCTGAAAACTGAGCAAATATTCCTCAGCAGTGGCTATACGTGATAAGCCATGCAAAGGCTTTTATCTTTTAATAAGAAAAAAAAAAAAAAAAAGGGAGCTTAAAAAAGCATTTGAAAATTTTCTAAGCGTCCCTAATAATGATAACTGGAAAGTAACTGATTTTTTTTTTAATCTGTTAAAATGACAGTAGTTTCCTGTATCAACAAATGATTAAAGATTATATCCAGTCAATACTTAAATGCCTATTTAGGATTTAGGTGGAACAGAGGCACCTCAGGGTAACAATGAAATAAAAAAAAAATAAAAAAAATAAAAAAATCCCTGCTTATTATCAGCTAGCCCTGGAGAAATCTGAACTCAGCAAGGATGTGATTCCCAACTACAGATGCTTAGCATCATTTGAGATGTCCTAGAAACTTTTGCATAGAGACAGAAAGAGATGACCCAGCATTAATGAGAAACTGGCATCGCTCTGGAGCAGCAGCTTGATGTCCAGGTGGGACATCCCAGTGCATCTCAAATATGACTCACTGACATCTATGTCTAGGCAACTGGAACAAGCCCATATGGTTCTGTTCCAGATTGTAGGCACTTATACCTAGATCACTAAACGTAAGCTGACATGGGATTTAGCTATCTAAGCTCCCACTATAGTCAGTGAAAACCTAGGACTCAGCTTATTAGCCCACCCAGCAATATCTGAGATACCTTCCATATTTTTCCATTTGCCATTTCCATTTCCTTTTTTTTTTAATGTTGAATTTTATATTATTTCTGATACCTACTTGGTACTGCACATTTCTTTACATATATTTCATAACTTCTACCTTTGCTTGTTTCTCTGCTGGTAAATATAGATTAGAGTTCTTGCTAATCAAAGTATGGTTGCAACGCTTCCATTAGCTGGAGTACATAGGCCATAGACATGGAATGAAAATCTTACAATTAATAAATATCAAAGAGATATTGCTCCTTTTAGAAAGGTGCATCCTTAGTTCTGCACTCTGAGTTAAAAATATCAAGGATATAACAGTTATAAACAGCATAAAATAAATGAAACCTTTTGCATAGTGCCAAGAGCAGCAAAACAGAATGAGTTTTGTTTGCATCGTCTCTTAAAAAATGCATGAAGCTATGGGTTTCTTAACAGAAAAACAAAGAGATAATGCAAAGAGAGACATAAATATATTAAAAAAAGATAAAATGGAATAATACATAGTAAATAGAATGTGCAATCCAGAACACACGTTCACTGGACTTTGAACTTAACATCCCGTGAATAACCAGTAGAGGCATTTACAGTGAGCGCCCACATAACATTTCTTTACCTGTAGGATGACAAGGAAAGAAAATTAATAAAGTAAAAATGTAAGGTATCTTAAAGAAAATTCAGAGATCGATATTAGTGAAAAATTATACAGTGGGGAAAAAAAAGCAAAGATCTCATGTCTTCAGTGTTGATTTTCACATAAGGGGATCTCAGTGAGTTATATAATTCACACACAAAGGACTAACCTTATGCATTACTGAAATTAATTTCTTCTATTTCTTCTAAAATATCTTCCTTATATTGTAGTATATGTTTTTTATAATTCTAATATGGTGAATATTTATAAAAAATAAGAAATAGAACATACATACCCCAGCTGGAAATTGGTCTTGTTTTTATTTGTGTCTGGTATAAAGATGAGTCCAGTGTCAGCACTTAAAAAATCATGATGATTAGTTTCATAGGAAGTGTTGTGAGATTTTTAATGAAAGGCTGATTAGAGTCTGAAATGACAGATCATGAAAAGAGCAGAGACTTTAAATTAGTTGGTTAATGTTTTGAGTCAGGAAAAAAAAAGACAACAGAGGAAAACATGGACAAATTTTATTGAATCTAACTCATCCAGCCCAACCGTGAGGTAAACGTACTGGAGGAATAAACATCTGTTGACTATGTGACTCTGTGGTCCTCTTTCCTACAATATACAGTACATTGTTTTCCACACACACTAGCATAGATTCTTTTAAAATTAACAAAAAATTACATTGTATACCACATCTTATGACTTATCTAAAATATAAAGATGTATATATGTAAAGGACACCGTATTTGTTTAATATAAATAAAGTTTTATATCTTTGTATTATGTTTCTGTTTTCTGGGCAAGTATGTGCAACACACATATATAGTCAACAGTTGACATATACAACAGCAAATATTGTGTTTGTAATAGGTAAAAAGGAAAGAAACAAGTAAGAAAGTGGTAATTTTCTTTGAGTAGGACCTTAATATCTGGTTAAAAACCGAGGTATATATGTTCTATTCCTAGAAAGCATTACAGAAATAATTTTGAGTAGAGGGTATGCACTATGAATTATATTAACTTATTGACCAGGAATTCATACTATACTTTTTTCTTTAATTTTGGATCTCAATATAATTATCTGCAAAAGAAGTATGAGAAATATTTAGGAACTATTTAAAATGTGGTACCTCTGGAGGAAAAACAAACAAACAAAAAGCACAACTGATGAGTTTTTTTGTTTAAATAAAAGGTCTCTGTTTCCAGAAAACATCTTAGGGTTTGAAAACATTTTTCTTAGATAACGTATTTTAAAGATTGGCCTAAAACAAGCTCAGAGCTGGTAAATTGAGACCAATGAAGGCAGGGCAGAGAAATCCTTGCCTAACCTTTTTTGGTTCCTGAGGCGCTGTATTTGCTTGAGGTTTCAGGAAGAAGTTTTTCTGAATGGTTGATGGTGTGCCACTCAGTGCAGTCAGTGGTTCTGCTCTTATCGCCAACCTGACTACCTCCATCTTAAGACTGAGTAACATTTAAGAAAGTGATATTCAGATGACCACATAAAAGAATTCAGCTGGCAAGGCATGCTCAGCCTATACCTACCACTCAAGCTGTGCTGAATGTAATTAGACATATTGCCATCAAACAGAAACAAAGGACAGAGTGCATAAGAGAGGAACTCAACTTCAAAAGGAATATTCCTGTTTCAGAAAGGTATCCCAGTGAAACCTTGAAAGAAAGCACAATGGGGAAGATACGCTTCAAACACACCATTCTTTCTGCTGCTTCATATTGGCTGTTTTGGTGATTCAGGACTTACTGTGCCGGCTATGTCAACACCCTGATAGGTGCTGGAGATGTGTTCACCTCCTCAGTGTGCCACAAGTCTGCTCTTGCAACTCCATTTTTGTAGCTGGATGACAAACCAGCACTTTAGACTTGCCTGGACGATGTTCTGAAAATAACCTATTCTCCATTACTGAGATAAGCATTAAAACAAATTTGTTCCATAGAACCCAAACTGACCTTATTCTATTTTCTTCTTCAGCAGCATTTTTTGTGAGTCAAATTCAGTCAGTTGCAGGAATCCCTTTCATAGCAAATCTTCGTGTAATTTGTAAAAGGAGCAAATTCCTATCATTACACAAATACATTATTTGGCGGTTGAGAAATAAATTCCCTGTGGCAAAACACAGAGATTAGACAAATCTCAGACAGATTTCTCCATGCTGTATGTTTAGATCTTGTAATTAAAGGAAAATCATTTATTAAGGTAAAACATTTGTTTTCCTCCCTGATATGTGGCTAACACGCTGGTTACTGACCTAAGGATTAAATAGTCATTTATATGTACACTAGCAGTAGTTACACTATGTAACAAAATACGTGACAGGTGCAAGGTGCATACATATCTGGAATAACAAAGGCTTACCATCTGTTGATACAGTTTCTGGAACACAAAGCTATGTTCATCTGGTTGTTTAAACAAAAAGTATGAAATAAGAATATTTTTATTAACTGCAATAAGATTTTTGCACTTTTAATTTTTCCCAGCTTCATCATTAATAACCATTTCGCTCCTTTTATACATGCTGTATAAGTGCAACATATATTTTGCATCTAGAACGATTTTATCTGAAATATTAAAAGACTCTTATAACACTTGTTGATTTAGAGGCAGAAACTTGAAATAGATAGCCTTTAGAGAAAACACTGCTGTTAGATAAATAAATAAATTTAGACTATCTAACAAGAATTATTGGTTATCCTTAATTATGAAATATTACTACTATTTTAGGTTCTGCTACAAAATAACTTCAGGAACAATAACACTATCATATTAATTCTATCAAGAAATGTTTACATAGCAAAATTCATAACTGCAGAAATTTTATGACTTTAGTTCCATGTTGACTCTTTTAGCTTTGACTTTTGAAAATGTGATAGAAATATCTTCTTTGGAGTCAATGGAGTGACTGATGGCTACTCAGGATAAAAATGATAAACATTCAGAAGGACTAGGAAAAGAATTTGCTCATCTTTAACATAATCAGTTATTGCTAAATATTTATTTTATATTCAATGCACATACACTGAATTGGGGAGCTCTTTTGCTGTGGGAAACAGCAATGCATACAGTTTTCAATCTACTGGCCTTCTAGTCCTGTGCTCTCATCATCTCAAGGCCAGGTAAGGGAATGGAGGTTTGGAGATTTCTTGAAGGGGGCAGTATTAGTGGGCAGACCAACATGGGTGACACCGAGGAGGGTCAAAACAGCAGGGCACAAGAAATCTAATCACCCATCTTGATGAGCAGAAAGTCAAGAAAAGGTGGTAGGAATCTGCATGGATGAACAGGGAGCTCCTGACAAAACTCAGACATAAAAATGAAGTGTACAAGAGGTGGAAGCAAGGTCAGGTGACCCAGGAGTAATGGAAAGACACTGTCTGAGCATACAAGGATAGGGTTAGGAAAGCCAAAGCTCTTCTGCAGTTGAATCTAGCAAGGGATAAGAAGGGCAACAAGAAAGGCTTCTACCAGTGCATCAGCAGCAAAAGGAAGATCAGGGGAATGTGGGTGTTCTCTTCAGAATGGGGCACAGGACCTTGTGACAAAGGATATGGAAAAAGTCAAGGTACTCAATGCATTCTTCACCTCAGTTTTTACTGGTAAGGCTGGACTTCAGGAATCCCAGGACACTGAGACCTGTGGGAAGGTCTGAGGCAAGGGAGAATTATCCTTGCTACAGGAGAACCAGGTTAGGGAACATTCAAACAAACTAAACATACATTAAGTCTATGGGCCCTGATGGGATGCACCCATGGATGTTGGCCAATGTCATTGTGAGGCCACTCTCGGTTATCTTTTAAAGTTTGTGGCAATCAGGTTCCTGAGGACTGAAAGAAAGCAAATGTCACTCCTATCTTCAATAAGGGCAAGAAGGAGGATCTGGGGAACTACAGGCCAGTCTTACCACAATGCCTGGGAAGGTGACAGAACAAATATTCCTGGAAGCCATTTCCAAACATGTGAAAGACAATATGWTGACTGTGGGTACTCAGCATGGATTTATGAAGGGGAAATCATGCCTGAGTAACCGAATAGCCTTCTGCTTGTCTGTTCATGAGAAGACTACCTCAGTGGATGGAGGGAAAGGAGTAGATRTTGTTTATTTTTATTTTAGTGGGGCTTTTGACAGTCTCCCATAACATCCACATGGATTGCCCAAATAGGCTGTAGAGTCTCCATTCTTGCAGACATTCAAAACTCGACTGGACACGGCCCTGAGCAACCTGCTGTAGCTTATCTTGCTGTGAACAAGGTAGTTGAACTAGACAGTCTCCAGAGGTGTCTTACAACCTCTTCCATTCTGTGATTTGGCAATTTTATATCTCACCATGCTTTGTATCCTCCAACATCCATTTGCTCCCTCATGTTCCATACCTGGGCATGCCTGACAAACCTGCATTCGTATGCTATGAAAAACCACTGTCCTAGGCTTAATTATTTCAGACCATTTGAACTGAAGGAAAAACAAACAAAAAAAATAATTAAGTCTCAGAGTCACCAGGGCATCATATAGGACCAGGAGGAGACCAAAGGTCAAGTGTTACGTGTCCAGGATGTGCCACTTAACTCAAGGACAGACTGTGATCCCTGTTGCTGTGTTATTTATCTGAATAAAACTAAGAATAATTCCAGTCCTTGCTTCAGTAAAAGTTTACCCATTTACAGAAACTTGAATAATAAAGATCAAGAACACTACTCCTTCTCGGAGTATAGTCTATCCTGCTGTCTAGAACACCAGTAGAAGATGTAGTTTTAAAATCCTATTATAAGGAAAGGGCCTGGACCTGAGTGGTCTAACCTCTGAAACTGCAAATATGTTAGCAACATATCCATATCCATTAGCTATATACGTCTCCATTCAATGCATTTGTTCTGGAGGAAGTCATTTGGCAAATTTAATCTGGATTTCAGGGACACTGAAACTAAATTCTTTAAGAATGTTATTTTGGGGGAAATACATTAAGCTGACATCTAGTCATACCACAAAACATTATTTTAAATGCAGTATCCACTCTATTTTAATAATTAACTGTTGATTTGCCAGTGGATATATGCAAATCCACTGGAATTCTGTGCAATACTTTGCACTTATATTACAGTAATTAAAGAGTTGGATGAGATCTGTTCCAAACTGAACATCTAAGCATGCAATGTTCTTTGCTAAAAAGGAAAAAAAAAGCAGGTGTAAATTTCAATGTTTGCCTGCAAGTCTGAATAGACAGCAAGATGGCAAAAGACAGACATCTGTTTTAAGAGAAGAATCCAACACCTATCAGTATCTTCAGTTTGTCTTCTTCAACTTGACAAGATTGAAAACATGAATAAAAAGTGATCCTGATGAATATGCACTAAAACTGTGTTTGATAGAATCATTTCTTAGAGAATAGATCTTTCCCAGTTATATATACACTGACATTAGCTGATATCTAAAATGCATTATGGAAAGAAAATAAATATTTCAACATAAACTATATAAACCTTAAAATAGAGYGTAGTCAGACTCATTGTGAAATAGTGTTTCCATTAATTTCAAGGCCATTTTTAAGTAAGTTTTTTTAAGTAAGTTTTTTAGAATCTTTTCCTTAATTATCAGTCACAGCATAGATAGACAATAAGTAATACAGACATATGATCTATAGTTACAAAGTATGTGTCCAATCACCCCTCCATTTAATATTTTTGAATAAAAAAAAAGAAATCCACAGCTACAATAATAAATAAATAAATAAGCCTTAATTAATCACAGCTGTAAAGTATATCTTTAGGGAACCCATATATTAGAAAGTACTTTCTGCAGTTCTGCTGCTGTAGTGCAATGTTAACTTTCAGTGATGTGTTGCCACATGGTGTGTGATAGAGAAATGTCAAGGATGGTCAAATGTAAGGGGGCAAGTTCTCCAACTGTTAGCTTATAATTGGTATATCAAGTAGAATGCAACAGAGTAAAAAGTTTCCATAAAGGAACTTAAGGTCCAAAAATCCTATTGTAAATGTGAAATACCCTTTAATAGGTTATTTTACATGATCTTATGTGTTTAAGAAATCAAATGATTTATAAAARGCATGAGAGGTACCTGATCTGAGCTGGCTGCCAAGCGACACTTCTATAAACTAGACTTACATTTTCTTTATGTTGTCTTTCAGTGAATTCAAGGAGAATGTACAACTCAAAATCAAAATCAAACAGAAAGCAGTAGTTGTCAAAATTACTGATGAACCCTGAGTCCCCTGGGTTTTTCATATCAGGCCGCGAGGGCGCCGCCAGCGCTGCGGTCGCTGCCTCGCCGGGCTCCCCCTCCGCGCCCCGCCACGGCCCCATCGCGGCCCAGCCCGGGNCGGCTCCAGCCCCGTTGCGGCCCTGCCCCTGCCCGGCCACGGGACCCCTGACGCCCACCCTGGCCCCGGCCCGGCTTGGCCCCGCGGCAGTGCCCGACGCCCCCCGGGGCTGGGGCTGCCCCGGCTCCCACGGGGCGGTGGGGCGGGACCTGGCAGCCAGCACCGGCCCGGCCTGGCCCGGCCCCGCCCCGCCGGCAGCCCCCAGCACCGCACGGCCGGCACCAGCACCAGGGAGAACCAGGCCCTGCAATACTTCTTGTGATCGGGTCACCAGCCTCTGGGCAGACGCGCCAGCCTATCTCCTTTGCTCAGAGAATCTCCCAGGCTGACAAGTTCTGCTGGATTTTAGTATCCCCAAACCTTAGGCATGGCCAAAACAGTTCCACCAGTCTGTTTAGCTGGGAGATTTTATACCACATCTAATGCTYAGTGAAAATGTATGCTACTATGATTAAAACTTGAGTGAAATGGGGGGAGGGGGGGAAAAATATATATATATAGAATACCTTTTGTAGTTAAATCTCATAAGAAGCAATTCTGAAGAATCAAAAAGTTCAAACAGTGTTTTGAAGAGCCAGAGGAAGAGCTACAGAGGTTTTAAAATCCTTTGTTCTTGCATGTGGTGAACAAAGAGATACTAAGAATTATCAAGAGAACTGAGCAGGAAATGATTTTCATGTCCTAAAAAAGTTTTCTAGGGTTCATGTTTTCCTGTTACACAATGAGACATAGTATCACTGCTTTTTTTGGAGGGGAGGGGAGAGGGGGAAGGCAGTGCGTTTGTGAAAAAAAATAGAGGTTCCTTGAAACTGGCATCCTCTTCTGAAGGTAGTCATCTACTTTTTTTTCTTCCAAAGAACTGAGCAGAGCTTATTCTTTTCATCTGGTGATGATAGCACACACTTTTTAGTTAACAATTAGTTGGTCAGAACACTCACCTGAAGGAGGGAAGCACAGATCCAGCAGCATTATTTAATTATTTAATTATTTATTTAATTATTTATTTAATTATTTAATTATTTAATCCAGCAGCATTATTTATCCAGCATTATTTAATTAGTCACACACAAAATGTTCTGACTGGAGATACAAAGGAAAGGGCACATGAGAAACTCACTACAGAGTACCCAGTAATTTAAAGAAAAAAGGAAAGTGATGAAATAGCAATTTGAAAGCGAATTTCTTGCATCTTGAGTGCACACCTAAATATCATTCAGTAGTGAAATGGGAACTCAATAAAGCAGGTAGTGGGTGATTAGGGAAGTTTCTGTTTCTCTGTCACACAACAAATCTAAACACTGAAAGAAATCTTTTTTTGGTTTGGTTTGATTTGTTTCAAAGCGAAACTTTACAAATGGTGTTTAATATTTTCACTTGCTGAATCAACCAAGTCAAATCATGTTACTGGCCAGGTACTGTCCTCTCTGGTGGGAGAACTGGGGCACTTTCTTTCTCTCTCTCTCTCTCTCTCTCTCTTTCTCCCCTCACCCCCTAGCAGAGATGTACATAAGGATATTGGCATAAATCAGGAAAAAAAAAAAACAACCCAAAAACAAACAAAAAACCCTCATTCAAATAAACCCAAGCAGTCCCAAGACTGATGGGAAGAAGGAAGAACCCCTTCATCATGACCATCATACTCCTGGTGAATACCTTGGGGTGCTGATGACTTGCTGCAATTCTCCCCCATATTCACTCTTAAGGAAGACTGCTGACCTTTGGACCCAGAGGGACATTAGAAAGGTGAGCATAACACCAGAGAAAAGGGGGTAGATACTAGAAAGTTTTCTTGTATAATTTTTTTCAAGGTATTATTCATGAGGCATTTCTGTATGCATTTTGACAATGACTGTTACTATTATCAAAACAGTTCTACTAAGAACTGCTTGTTCTTTTTCAAATAGATTGTTAAAACTTTAACAGGACTAACAATAAACTGTTGTCTTCACATACACAGGGTGTTCCCTTTTGCCGTAACAAGATTTTGAGTATAACACTGAATGGATTTGGGGAGTGGTTGTTAATCATTAATTGATGGCATAAGCATTATTTCATATTCATATGATGAAGAGTTACAATGTTTGTCATAATGCTGTAATCTGACAATGTTTGGCAATGTGACACTATGTCAAAATGGTGGTCTGAAGCAATGGAAGCACTTTCTTCCTCCTAAGTATTTCTACTACTCCTATAGCATTTTATGAAAATATAGGCAGATAGCAATTGCTATTCGCTCTCTCTGATTGCCTTCTGCTTAATACATAAATAGTCAGCATGGACACTGTGACCCCTGGTTGTGTTGGTATTACTGGTTGCAGGCCTTGACATCAGTGCCAAAGAAAATTCACAAGATTTTGCTTACAGGGTGAATATATATATATTTTTTACGTTGGTTGGAGTACAGTGTGGGAGGAAGAAGCTTTCTGCAGATTTGGCATTCATGAGCCAAGTGAATTGTGGTCAGGAACCCAGTTTAAGTACTTGCCTAACGAGCACAAAATCTCATGAGGAGGTGGAGTAGCTCATGCCAGGCTTCCACTTCCTGATCCTGTTTGGAATGCAGTGCAGAAAGGTGCAAACAAGCCAGGAGATTTTGGGAGTGCTCTGGAGACAATTTTTTGATGACATTGGCAAAGCTAAGGGAGGTGCTCTGTTGGATCTGCTGCTCACAAATATGGAAGAAGTGGTTGGGGTTGGGAAGGCTGATAGAAGCTTTGTCTGTTACAGCCATTATATAACAGAATTTAAGATCCTGAGGGAGACGAGGAAAGCAAACAGAAGAATAAAAATTCTGGACATAGCGAGAGCAGACTTCAGCTTGTTCAGGAAATTGCTGTGCTGGATCCTGTGGCACTCTGCCCTAAAAGGGCTCAGAAGAGCTGGCGGAACTTCAAGGACAACCTCCTCAAAGCACTAGAAGAGTCCATCTGGTACATATAAAATTGAGTAGGCATAGCAGGAAGCCATCCTGACTGAGTTAAAAAGACAGAAGGAAGCATATGGAAGGTGAAAGTGGAGAAAGTGGAGACAGGATACACAGGGGAAATGTAGAGAAATTCCCAAGTAATGCAGGGATGGAATCAGAAAGGCCAAAGCTCAGCAGAAGATACAACTAGAGAGGGATGTAAAGGGCAACAGGAAGAGCTTCTATAGGTACATGGATGCAAAAGGAAGATCAAGGAAATTATTGGGCAACCAAGTGACAAAGAACATGGAAAAGGTGGAGATAATCAAGGTCTTCTTTGCCTTGGTCTTTAATGGTAAGGTCTGCTTGCAGCTCTGTCAGGTTTCCATGCCCGATGAGAGAATTTGAGCAGAGATCCCGCCTACTGCAGAGGAGGATTAAGGTAGGGACCATTTAAGCCAACAGAACATGCACAGGTCCATGGTACCAGGTGGGATGCATCTGAGGGTGCTGTTGCATCCAGATTTAACAGCCAGTCTTCAAGGGCAGGAACCCAGACCAATCAAAAACAATAAACAAATCTGTAGGCTAAATACTCAATGCAGTTTATTTTAATTATAATAGGACTATACTTTTATAAGTTGCAGTGCAGTACAGTACAGGATATCAGAAATACCTGTTCTGGACATCCAGTTCCAAAGCATAATGCCAGTGCAACCGGTGTTTTTTGTTGCAAGCTTATATACACAAACTAAAGCCATCTCTACCTATGCTATTAGTTTACACGATTAAGTTATGTGATCCCTGTACAACGTTTGGCAAAGGATTTGACAGAAGGCTCCTGTTTTACCCCTCCTTTCCTTCAAGATATACAGTTTCTTCTAACAGGAGATTCTGTTTTTCTCAGCTCTTTAGGGTATACACCTTTCTGGCAGCAACACTAATGGTTTCATCAGCCCAGCTAAGCCATACATATTTCTTTTGTTATGCTTTAAAACTGGTTTCTCTCTGGCTTGAATTTAAACTGATCAATAAATGGCCATCTGTGTTTATAGCTCAAGGGTCTCTATTTTCTGCCTGTGTATTTACTTTCAGCCCCCAGCACTCAGCTATCATACTGTTCATCTTACATCCTTCAGGAGATAACCTCTCAACGAAGTTTTGAGATGTGGCTTTCTGATAACCTCAGGACACTTTAATCATGCATAGTACACATTCTTCTAAAGTTCTCAGTTTTCTCACGGTTCATGGAAACTCATGTTACGTGTGCAGTGTAACATGTACCACAGCAGTGGTAAAAGAATAAATGTAAAATATTTTTCTACCTACTTGTTATTAGCATCCATCTAATTACTGGCATGCATTTGAATTCTTCTCATGTATAACAGTGATGAGAGAGCTGGCTCATGTCATTGCAAACCACTAACCATTTTGAGAGGAGGTGGCATTTGGGACAATATCTAACGACTGCAAAAAGACAAAAGGCATGTCCAACATCAAAAAAAAGTAAGAAAGAGACTCCCAGGAACTGCAGAACTGGAAGCCATGTCCAGGCATAAAGAGATTGAAAACAGCCAACATGGATTTACCATGGTCAGACTGTACTTGACCAGTCTGATTGTCTTCTGCAGTGAAATGCCTGGCTCAGTGGATGAGGGGAGAACAGTGGATGTCATTTGCTTTGACTTTAGCAAGTTCTTGTCTAATATCCTTGTAGCCTAATTCATGAGCTAAGGTTTGGATAGGTGGTCCATAGACAGGCGGATGGAAAATTGTCTGGACCAACACATTTTAAGTGTTAGTGTTTCAAAATCCAACTGCCAACCAATTGCAAGTGGTGTTCTTCAGGGGTCCATACTAGGGCTGATACTGTTTAATGTCCATGCCAACAAGCTGGGTGATGAGACAAAATAAATCCTCAGCATGTTCATGGGTGACACTAGATTGGGGTGAGTGGTCAATACAGTGGAGGACAGGGCTGCTATTCGGAAGGACCCACGCAGCCTGGAGAAACAGACTGACAGAAACCTCATGAAGTTCAACAAAACCGAGCACAAAGAACTGCACTTGGGATGGAGTAGCCCCAAATAACTGTAGAGGCTCGGTGTTACAGGATTTTATAAGGCTGACACCTCCAGCAGGCTCTGGGACCCAGGATTCCTCCTGCCTGGCTACTGGAGCTCAGCCCAGTGCACCCAGAGACACAGAGGTCTCTCCATCCCAGGCTAGTGGATGCAAGGAATGGATGCAAAGGAAAGCTGCTACTTTCCTTTCTGCAGGTTTGTCTGGTATCAAGACTGACCATGCACCCCAGAGAGACACACACATGTACAGAGGACACTAAAACAGCCAGCCACACAGACTGCCACAGACAGGGTGCTACCTTTAGTAGTACCCACATATAACACCACTAGAATTCACATAAAACTGAAGTACAGACAGCCCAAACCTGCTTCTCCTTTCCAGCTCATCAGGATTGAAGTTCACCAGTGAAAACGCACACTCTTACTCTCTAGAGTTACAAACACACTCATTCACAAATGCCTCGAATATCAGCACAAGCCCTCAGACTAATATCCCTTCCTGGATCCTGGGCCCTCTTACCCTGTATATGGGTCTCCTCCTACTTGCCAGCTAGTTCAGCTTGATGCTCACCAGAAAACAGATGCATGCAATCACCCACTCCTCCCACAAGCACCTCCACRCTTGCAGATCCCTGAAATATTAGCAGGGGCTCTCAGGCTGCTTAGTGTCCATGTCTAGACTCTGGGCTTCCTTATCCAATCCTTGTCTCAGATCTTGAATCTTTACAGCTACTTGCCAGCTAGTCCAACTTGCAATTTGCTAGCAAATTATAAATACACACCTATGCACATAGAGGTTAAACTCACTAGGGAAAAGCATAAACACACTGAGGTCCCTCCAGTTACTGGCATTTTGACATCTCCCACATACATACATCCTAGAGCTCCAGTTGCTGACACAGAGACCTAAGAGCCCTGTGACCTGTGATCCCTTGTCCAGCTGCTGGCACCCAGACGTATGGGCCCTATGAGCTGTGATCCAGTTCCAGTTGCTGGCATTTGATTTCACTCATCTCCAGTCTCTCCAGTTGCTGTCACGTAGACCTACATGCCCTGTGGCCTGCAGTCCCTTCTCCAGTTGCAGGCACTCAGACCTTGCAGCACCCACGCATTGAATAGAAATATTTAAGAAAGGATTTACTAAGAAGATAGGGTAGACTGCAGTGATCAGGTGCAGGACTCAGACCGACAAGAGTATTGACCAACACCTGCTTAGACACAACTGGCCTCTTTTATCCTTCCTCCTATCTATTTTCCAACTTTTTTCCTCCCCAGTTTCCCCTTTCCAGACCTTTGACCCTTCTTCTAAGCATTCCTTAACAAGTTTTGCACAGTCCCACAGCCCCCACCTCAAATTCTGTAATATTCATGTTCCTCATTTCCCGCTTCTTGTCAGTTACAAAGCCCAAGATGACCCTCTTCAAAGCTGTGCCTTTAGTTTCTTAATGGCCCATCAATTAAAGGCTGAAGAGTTTTGGTCTTACTATCTCTGTTATCCCTTGCTTATCAGGTTGTGTCTTTCTGTGTTTTGTTTATCTCTTTCCCTGTCACCTTTGAACTGGAAAGGTCCTTGGCCTGATAATCTGGTGAACCAGATGCTCTCACATTCCACATATCCTTACACTGAGCACTGACCAACTAGGGATCAACTTTTCAGAATAGGATTTGGGTATCCTGGGGAACAAGAAGTTGAATGTGAGTCAGCAGTACAGCCTTGTGGCAATAATGGCCAACCACATACTGGGCTCCTTTAGTAAGAACATAGCCTGCAGGTCAAGAGAAGTGATTATTCCCCTCTAGGCAGCACCGGTGAGGCCATGCCTGTAGTATTGCATCAGATAATGAGCTTTGCAGTACAAGACATGCTGGAGTATATTGACATGATGGAGAGAGTCCAGAGGAGGCACCAAGTTGGTCAGGGGGTTCAGGCAAATGACGCTCAAGGAGAAGCTGAGAGAATTGGGTTTGTTCTGCCAGACAAAGACAAAACTGAGGCCTGACTTTGAGTACCTAATGGGAGGTAATAAAGATGGACCCATCAGAGGGTCACAGTGAAAGGGCAAGAGGCCAAGGTCATAAGCTGAGCAGGGGACAACCTAGTACTAGGCCTCAGGGAAAAATCTCCACAGGGAGTATTAAAACACTGGAACAGGTTGCCTAAAGAGTCTGTGGAAACTCAGATGAACAAAACATTTATCAGTGTGATCTAACTTTGAAACTAGCCATGCTTTGTGAAGGGGAATAAACTAGATGACCTCTAGGGGTCCCTTCCAACCTGAATTGTTCTATGATTCTAATTTAAAGATCACAGAATCACAGAATCACAGAATGGCTGAGGTTGGAAGGGACCTCTGGAGATCACCTAGTCCAACCACCCTGCTCAAGCAGGGTCACCTACAGCACATTGCACAGGATCGCGTCCAGGCGRCTTTTGAATATCTCCAGAGAAGGAGACTCCACAACCTCTCTGGGCAACCTGTTCCAGTGCTCTGTCACCCTCACCGTGAAAAAGTTTATTCTCACCTTCAGATGGAACCTCCTGTGTTTCAGTTTGTGCCCGTTGCCTCGCGTCCTGTCGCTCGGCACCACTGAAAAGAGTCTGGTCCCATCCTCTCAACACCCTCCCTTCAGATACTTGTACACATTGATAAGATC
>NW_020450352.1:804626-840104 GCF_003343035.1 Apteryx rowi | reverse complement strand
CACTATAACTCTCCCCTTCCCCCATCTTTCCTAGTTTAAAGCCCTCCTCACCAGGTTGGCCAACCTGTTGGCAAAAAGACACACGTGCCCCGCCTCGTGAGGTGGATCCCATCTCTCGCCATCAGTTGTCGATCTTCAAACAGGGTCCCATGGTCATAGAAACCAAAACCCTGYTGCCAACACCAGCGGCGCAGCCAGTCGTTAACTTGGAAAGTCCGTCTCGTCCTCCTCTCATCCATCCCCCTCACTGGCAGGATTGAGGAGAAGATGACCTGGGCTCCCAGACCCTTGACCACCATCCCCAGAGTTCTGAAATCAAATCAGGATTGGCCTGGAATAAAACGTTTTAAAGAAAGGAGAGGGACATTCAGAAATCTAAAGTTGAATCTGGATGGAACATAATAATTTGATTTCATCTACTTTTTCCAAGAATTCTATTGAATTTATATTATCCTGTTATGGTATGCTTGCAAGAAATACTCTAGAGATGAGTTTCACATGTTCCTTAACTTTGCTTGATCTAACTCTCATTTCAAGTGACTGGATAATAATAATAAATTCCCTATGCAAGGATATGTTAGTCTGTAAACTACCCTTAGAAACCTTAACAAGTGCACAAGCATGTCCTTTACTGAATCCAAAATATAAAAGCATTATTTCTGAGCCTCTGTCTCAGCTGCCTAGCCCTGAGAGGCCAGCTGGAATTACAGAGCTCTGGGGAGGCAGAAGTACCGTCCAGTGACTATTGGTGACATTGAGGGCTTTCTGGCATGCAATGATGTACTAGGGTACAAGATTCAACCATAAAGTGGAATAGTACCTACGCATTTCAAAAATCTGCTTTTGTAAAATAAAGATGTCAGGCACAAGTCAGGCTTCCAATTTATTTCTATTTCTTGAACTCTGCCCTACCTCTCAAATGCATATTGCTTCAAAACACATTACTCAAGATTTGTTCCAAAATAACCTGCAGCAGGAGTGCTGAGCCTGTGGCCTCTCACTTACTTGCAGCTTGTGGTGAGTTCAAATGGGTCTTTTTTAGCTGGGCTGTTCACATGCCTTGAAGCAAGGAAGTACTGGCATAGAGACTGCTGCAGAATTTCTTCCTGTGGAGGAGGTGGCTCAGCAGAAGTCCAGCTGAGCAAGAACATGCCTGAGGACAGCCTTGGTTGGTCTTTTGGCAACTTAACTACATCCATAGTCGTGCCTAAAAGTGAAAACTGTTTGGAGTCCTTGTGGAGACACTGTTTACTCCCACACATCAAGCACTTCCAGAGCTCCTCTTTCTCTTAGGTCTCTGAGGTATATAAAATGTATCTCCCAGTACTCAGTCATTTGAAGGTTTGAAAGATGTTTCAAAAGGCTAGGAAGGTTGGCCATCCATGATCAGGAAGTTTATTGCAGGAAATTTTGTCACAAAAAGGATCATGAAACTTTCTCTATAAATACACAGACTTGCACAATAAGCATCCCTTCATTCTCTGTTTTTAGAAGATAGCATTTTTCTCCCTTGTCTTTCCTGTTTTCATCTCTTAGTTAAGAGTGCATATATTTAAGGTTTGGGAAAGCTACACAAGGAAATACCCTTTTACTTCTTATAGGGGCAATTCCTGGCATTATTCAACAAGTACTTGCTTTCAAGAACTGTGTGAATGAATATATTTTTAAGAACAAACAGAATGGCCACTCATAATATATGAGTTCTCATGTTACCCAAATTATAAAGCTGTAACATCTAAGCAAACAGCTTTTGGGAGATCTTGATAACTGAGAAAAATTAGAAGAATCAAATGAGGCTTTTACTGGGGTGTACAACTAGGAAAAAAAAAATCTCTACAGTTGTTCCATTTCTGTAACATAAATAAGTACATAGTACGTACATGTACTGTACATGTAAGTACATGCAGTACATACAGGGTGTATAAAGATGGGCCTATTGAGTAGAATAACCTGAAAATAAGTAATTCTTTTCATCAAAGGGTATCTAAATCATTCATCTCAATGTCACAGTAATTTTTAAGTATCTATATTACTTATGAAAAAGCTTTGGTGAAGTATGCACATTACTCATGTAAAAAATAGTAAAGAATGAATGTGAACCAGGATTAAAGTTCAATGTTAAGTCTCCTGAGCCTCTACGCTATACTTGCTAAGCAACAATTGATGTTGCTTTCTGATAGGAGACCTCTTCTAACTGCCACAACAACTTCCAGCATTAAAGGATGAACTATTATAGCTCCGTCTGAAAAGCCAAACTTCTGTAACTGCTGTAGCACAACTCAGATTCCTTCTTCTATTCATATCTTTCTATTCAGTCCTATACCCATGGTTATTATTAAAAAACAGTTCACTTCTCTGCAGCAATCTGCATACACAGAAATGCAAGAGTAGTTTTTGCAGTTAGCTGAAACACATTTTCACAGTACATAAATCACCTGCTTTCTTTGAGCCCCTGAGAGGTAGTATAAGCTAATCTTTTTTTCTCTTTCTAACCTAGAACATTAAGAATATGCACTACAGAAACTTGATGCAAATACATTAGCTGCAGAGTTAGCTATGCTCTTTCCTCTAAAGGATATTTTATTACCTCTTCCTTAATTCTTAGAGAGATGATAAAACTGATACCATAAATTCAACAGCATATACATTCCTTCCTGAGAAAAGTAGCAGCCTACCTGATTCTAATAAACTGGAATTATCTAGAAATGAACAGAGAGCAAAAAAACAACACATTTTAGGGGACTGGATTTAAGAAGGTGTATTGATAATATCCATACATGTTAGTAGGCATAAATTTAATCCCTAACTTTGAATATTAATCATATTGTTTTAGCCACAGCATTTTTTTTTCCTGGTCAGCATATTAAAGGTTCTTCACTTGTATTAGTTTTACTGTAGTATGGCATAGTTCACACCTGTTTACTTACTGATTTTTCCTACATAAACAGAATTAGTCAAATTCTTGCTGCTAGTTCATGTTTTCAAAGTTTAAACATATATCTATCTATCTATTTACTTATTTATTTAATTTTAATTACCCTTTGGGGCTAAAAGTATCACATAGAACTCTAGAGACTGAGATTACTGCTTCAGTTTCTCACAACAGAAATATCCTAAAAAAAAAATAAAAATAATATCTGTGTAAAATTTATAACTTCTTTGGGGATGGTCCTTTAAGAATGAACATTTGCAGACACTAAAAAAAAAAAATAATAAATTTCTGTTTCTGCAGCTGCGAAGATAAGGTGCATACCTACAGTCTTGCCTTAAGTAATATAAACTTATAGAAGGACAGGTATATTTATTAACCAAGACACCCTCCCCATACACTTTTCTAGAATAGAGGATGTGAGACCATTCAAGCTAGAGATTTCAGTTCTGGTGCTTGGGATATTTTTGAAAAGCCTAGAGAAACAATTATGATGAAGGTGAGAGAAAGCATAGATTTGTTTAAACAATTATAAGCTTTAGAATTCCTTTAGGATATTCATTAATAGAAAACTACCCAGAATGACACTGAATGTCAATTAAATTTAAAGGCCATTAATAGAAAATCGTCTTCATGGCTTTAATCAAAACAGAGACAAAAGGGTAACTAATTCTTCTGTGGCAGGTAGAAACTGATCACTGAAGTATTAGAAACAATTCCTCAGCCCACATCAACTGCAGCCCTCCCTGGATAATAATGTTGCAATAAGCATGTTTCATTTTTCCTCTAACTTCAGGTTTTGGGTTAATCATGAAAGTCTGATATATCAGTGGTCTAATCAGGTCTAAAAATCCTATAACCTTTATTTTAGTAAATCAGAATTTGTCCCCTGAAATAAGCCATATAAATATAAAAAAAATCATCAATATGTTGATTTCGGTAGTGCCACATTTGACTTACACCTCCTGAACATCTGGTCCAATGCTTATATATAATGCACTGAAATTTAAGGATTCATTTCCTTCTTCTTCTCCTCCTTTTCACATCAGTTTTGTCATCAACTTCTGACAGAAAAAGTCCCCTAGCTTAAGAGTAATATTAAGACTAATATATATTAGCAATATCTGGACAACTGTATCATTTTTTATCGTATTTTAATAATTGTAGAGACAATGGGAATAGTGCAACTGTGCTCTACAAGTATTTTTACTCACACAGAATGAACAATAAGGTCACATTGTTTTTTCTGTCTCTATAGAAGTCTTTACCTCAGTGTCCTTTTGTGAAAACACTCAACAAGTAAAAATGCTTTGAAGGCAGGTTTCCTAATCAGATTTTTACAAAGAGATTCCTTCATTGCTCAATTTAACAGGGCAGTTGAATGCCAATTGGTAATTGAAGTCCCTCTGAAGAAAAATAAAATATCAGTCACACTTGTCATTAAAAAGGAGTAAAAAGGTATACAAATGAATATGGTTTTGTTTTGAACTGAGGATTTTTTTTAAACGGAAGTACTGATTTATGCAACCGTCAGGTTTGGATGCATGCAACACAACTTTCTCAGATTGAATTCCATTGATTTTCTATAGCAATGTCAAGCATTCAATGCATCACAGCAGCTGTGAGACTGCAATAAATAATCCCTTCAGAAAGAAAGTGATTCTTCTCTTCTTAAGTACATAGGTGAACATCTTGTTTTCCTGCTACCTTGCTCTGTTGTAGCTTAAGCTGCTGGGTTTTAGAACTTTCTAAATACATATCTTCATTTTCATTTAGGATAACATGCTTTGTTTTTCTTATGACCCTCTTTATGCTTTTGCCTCTGGGACAAGCTGTTAGAACTGTATGCCATTCTGCTTATGAAATGTGAAGAGATATAAAGAACAAAACAAACGCTTGCAAAATCAGCTTTGAATAGTTAGCAATAAAATGTGATTTTTGCAGAAGCTGAATAGCACAAAAATAGCCTTGAAAGATACTATTTCACATGTTAAATTCATATTTGAAAGGTGCAGCAGACTTGTAGCACACATTGCGTACACAGATTAATATTTCTAATGAGATGTGCAGTGTTTCTGATCATACTGTCAGTCATAATCACATTTCTGATATTTTTAGTTCTGGTTATTTGAGCTTAATATTTACAGCCTAGGATTTTCATTTAGAAATTTGCGTTTGACAGGTTTTGCACTCCACACTAAATTTATTACTTGCTTTGTTATTGATTTGTTAGTCTTTTAGTATTCTTTTTCACACATATGATTTAAAGTTGGTAAATAATTTAAATTGCACTAGGACATTCATTTAGGCACCTTCAAATGTTGTTTTGAAACTGCTTACCATGGACATATAGTACACACAATTGCTTATAAGAAATGACATACAGCTTTCAGTTAAATGTTTCCATGCAGAAAGCTACTGTAAACCCCGAAGTATTTAACTGATATGCAATTTGGTTGATTTGAAATACACAGTGTATGCTTTACAATAAATACAATAATACAATTAAATACAATTAAAAAAACTAACTTTTTTTTAAGAAACAAGAAATACAATGAGGAGGACTGGATTATTTATTTATCCTTGTTTAATTCAAGAATAAGAGAAGAATCAGATCCTTTACATGCTGGCTTTTTGTAAGTGATTGCATACATGGAATGCCAATGGCATTCAGCAGTTTCCAAAATTACAAGTAAGCCTTTTATTTTAATCAGCTGTACAGGGTCAATACTGATATTCATTCGGGATCATAATGAATCTATATATGTACCTAATATTGAATTTGTACACACATGGGCTGGTTGTTTTCCATGGTTCTGAAACTGTGTTCCATTCTAACAGCCGAAAACAAGAAAGCCCTATTTGAAAGGGATCACCAGTGAGAGCTGTAGTAAAGAGTCATTGCTAACTTATTAACACTATCTACTCTAAGCGCCTTGTTTCTGAGGCTTTAATTAGCTCAGGGTCCCTGTATTCTTATATTCAGTAAAGAATGACAGGCTTCTTCAGGGGGTCAACTGAGCAGAGACCTAACTTGGGAGTTTTGATTCATCCCCTACTCTTCTTGTCTTCACTGATTATAAAGGAAGCCCACCACAACTACGCTCCTTGATGCTTGAAGTTAGGTAATTTGAACCCTGTCCTTTTACCATTGTCCTCTGAGTTTTAGAGTAGCTTGGAATAGGAAAGGGAGATGGTCACTTGACTGCAATATTTAATAAAACTTAAAACAGCCTGTAAGTGACTGCAAGTTTTACTGAAAAAACAAATTAGCCCTGTGATAATGGAGAACAGAGAATAGGAAGGCAAAACAGTATTACATATTTTGACAATCAGCATATGTGTACTGACCAGCCATCACCATGCATACAGCCAGCCTAGCAAGAGCTTTCCAGTTAATTGCTCAGGCTGGGGATGATGGGAAGCAGAGGGATTACAGAGCTGGGATCATGGGGTGAAGTGCAAGAGAAAATGTGTGGGGAAAAAATGACACAAATCTTTCAAAAATTAGATTACATTAGTTCTGGTACTCTTAGGAAATAAATCCAGTTTATATAAATGTTAGACTTCATGGTTAAAAAAAAAAAAGAAATAGTCTGAAGAGCTATTTTCTGATTACAGCACAATTTTTGTGGCTCTCAAAGGATTGCATGTAAAGCAAACATTAGTCTCTAAGTAATTCACCCTAACTTCAGCTTGATTTCTTTCTTAACTCAGAGGAGATGAGGAAGCTGCTTATGGCTTCTATGCCCATACTTCCCAAACACTGAATAAAAGCTGCAGAGAAGCAACTGTGATTTGTGCCAAAGGCAAAGGATCCTTCAGGCTGTGTCGAGATTTTTTTTTTCATGCCTGTGTGGTCTGTTACAGTGCTGTGGTTTGCAGATTGGCACCTAGCAGAGATCACAGCAGCTGCCATCTGGGATATGCAGGTGGGTTTCCTCTGGATGGAAGTCAGGGAAAAGAGAGTTGATTTGTGCCTGATATGGAGTCATCTTTCTCTGATGTGGAGTTAGGATGTAGCTAAAGCAACTTTGGAAGCTGAAGTGTGAAGTGCTCACAGGGACTAGGAGGATCAGTGACCTCAAGCAAGTAAGAGACGTGATCTGCTGTGTACTAGACCCCTTCTACTTCTGCCTCTCTTACACTTCTCCTGGCTCTTCCACTGATCCCCTTGGAGAGGCGGGATTCTATACTGCTCTTTTCATTTTCAGGTGCTCCCACTTACTTGTGTTGTTTCATTGACATCAGACCAAAATTTTGACCTTGGCAATCATTTTCTAGCACAACCTTCAGTTTTTCTCCAATTTAACCTGTAAAAAACAGGACTTTTTGTTCTTTTTTTCACATCTTCCTTTCCATATTGTTGTTCTCTGAGGCATCCAAAACTTTTTTTTTTTTGGGGGGGGGGAGGAGAAGAAAAAGTGTAGCAACTACTGATAGGGAAAATTGGTATTGTTATAATTAAAAAAAAGATTAAATGAAACTTTCCAACTGATGTAGCGTATCAAAAAACCATGACATTTTTGCATATCAATGTAAACTGTAAGAAATTATACAAGAGAGGACAATTCAGGACAATGGAGTGCAGACCAAAACTGTAAGCTACTAATATTTACCAACAGCTATTGCTTATTTCAGCTTTAAGATTTTGCTGATTTTTTTTTTCTCCCCACACCCAAGAGATTTTGAAATCACGTTCTTGTTATGGGGTAATTGCTGCACTGGAATGCTGGCATTCTCTGAAATTTGACAACATTCATGAACCAATATTTCAAGAAAATGAATTTGAATAAGACGTTCTGTTCTTGAAAATATTTATTCTATATATATTATTGATGCAAAAAATCATTTGGAATGAAATCAGATTGGAGGAAATTGGTGGTAACAGAAGAATATTCATTAAATGTTACGCTAATAGAAACTTCAGATATCTGTGTAATGCTAATAAGGTATTAAAATATGTTGTATTTGGGTTTTTATAGGATTGTATTTGGTTTGATCATATCTTGGCTTTTTACATTTGTCTTTCTGGCATTTTTTTTTAATAGTCTACTTCCTTTCTAAAATCCCAGCCCTGTTTGTGTGGAAACAACTATGCATGGTTGCATTCAGGTATGTGGAATGGGGTCTCAACTAGTCTGCTGATCCATCATCTACTTGAAATTGTTACTTAAAAGATATTGATGCTGTTTGGATCAATGGCTCTGTCATTAACAACAAAGACTGTATCTGTAGTCAGACTATCTGTGGTATTTTAAACAGAAAGTACTCAAGAGTACTTTTCTTCCAGGTCTATTTATTTTAAGTGGCTTTTGGCTGTTCTCACCTATGACACAGGTTAACTTAATTTCACTAGAATTTGGCAGAAAGTTTGCATAACTTTTAAAATCCTCAGTATTTTAATCCTATGGTTGGTCTACTGAATACTGTCAGTAGTTTTGACCCAACGTATCAGATAAATTATACCTCAGGTTCTCTGTTTATATCACCCAGGAACTGTCATGCTGATGAAGATCACCTTTTTCTTACCTGTACAACACAAGAAGAAAGACATGTAGAAGCAAAACATACACACACAAACACCAGCTATATTCTGTTCCCTTCTCTATGCTGTGGAGTTTCTATGTTGAAAGTAGTTGCTCAGTAGGATGGAGGCTATGGTAAATTTGACAGACCTTAGAAAGAGTGCTGCTTTTGGCTGCTGGGTTGCTTACCAGAGGTCAGGAGTAGACTTGTTTTGTCCTGGCCACTTATTCTACTTTCTTTTCAGTAAAATCACAGTGTGTACTATTTAATGACAGTTATCCTCCTGAGTGCAGAAAAGCCACTGTCCTCAAAGTTTTCTCCCCATGCACACAAGCCCATAAATCCTCCCTTCTCTACCTCTCTACTTCTTTATGCGAGCAAATTCTTTAGGATCAGTCTTATCATCACATAGGCAAATGATCAGGAATTGATGCAAGATACATAGAGGACATATCAGTAAGCCTCAGGATCTGAATTCACCTCTCCTTCGTCACACACAGACCCCTTTGCCACAAGAACAGTGGCTAATGGCACAGATCAAGTAGTGATAAGATTATAACGTTTATATGGTTCAGATGCGGTTAGGGTGAATGGTAGAAGTTCTTAGTCATGAGTACCAAATGTATTTCTAAGACTGGAGCTATGCCCAAGATACCCAGTGCAATTTACATGGCAATATGGATGCATGGAAAGTTATCAGAGAATGCCATATGGGTCCATACTTTGAACAGAAACAAAGCACTTCCAGCTAGGGCATCCTCATTGGAATGACTGTCAGGAGCATCTGACAGTGCAGCTTAACTACAGATATAGCCTGTGAAGTCCACTTCTTTTGCCCTTGAAAAAAGTAAATAAAGAATAAAAGTTTTATGTCCTTATTTCCTACTCCTTTGCATCCAGCTCTCCATGCAGACTGAGGCACAAAAATAAACCAGTCAGTGTCTTGAGCAGGCCAGGTTTTCTCAGTGTTTCAATGTTTTCCCAAAATGAATCTGATTATTACCACTGGTGCCTAGAAGTTTCCCTTCAATTCATCAAATATGGTCCAAAAAGAGCAACAGACAGCAAGAAAGAACAGATAAATCCTCTCAAATGTGTGTTTAGGATTAGTTAAATTTGCCAATAGTATGCTAGGAATCACTATTTTCTTATTAATAGACACAGAAATAATGGTTATTATGGGAAAAAAATAACCTTTAATCCATACTTTTCATAGTGAGGAAAAATAAAACCAGTTTTTTTGATGTTTATACATAATGTTCTTTTTCACAAATACTTGATTGTTCATAATCTCCAATTATGGATAATATAGTGGAATATTAGGTATACTGAGATCCATCAGAAATATCTTTGGTTACCAGAGATGTACTTTATCTAAGTTTCTCTGCATTTACACCTTTAATACATTACTTATATACGGTAGCAATGACACCAATTTCAGTATCATGAAAATTGAAAAAAAGTTTATGYAAAATTAAGTATGAAATCTGATTCTATGTGTTTAAATAAATTTACTTTGTTACTTGCAGCAGCGGCTTTAGAAATCAATTTTGGTATTTGGTTATTTTTGAAGGTGGAAGTAAAGCTCTTAGAAAGATCTTTAAGGAATTGATAAATTAATTCAGGAGAAAGTAGGTTTTTTGGTACTAAAGAAATAACTCTTAAAAATAGGTCTTGTATACAGTGATGATCAGCCATAAACATGAAACTGTTTTGTGGAAGGGTACAAGCACTGTATACTTTGGAAATCTGAGACTATCTTATTTTAGAGATACAGAACTGATTTCCTAACATGGTTAGTGCCTGACGGAGTATGGCCAAGATGAAGCATGAGATACCTTCAGGCCTTTCATCCAAGGGCTATTTTCATATTAAAGAATCATTGAATAAAAAAGAAAAATAATTCAAAGATCATAGACTAGCACTCTCAGCTCCCAGAGAGGTGATCTAATCACTGGGCTACACCATCAGGCTCCCCTCTTAGCCTGTGAATCCAGTCCTAGAAGATGAAGTAATCTTAAAATCATGAATTCTCCAGACCAAAACAGTTAGATATTCTTCTGGAATGTAAAAATTATGAAGGGAATACTTAACAATTGCTCAGGATAGCACAAGCCTTGAACCAGTTCCATGAAGGCAGTATGAAGGAGGCAACCTTATTTCAGGGGAGAAGGGAGTTAGCCATATGAATGCAGACTAGTTCACTTGCTCACAGGACCAGAAAATGGACCCTGATTCTCTTTATGAACAGAAATATAGTCACCTGATAGCTGAACAAATGGTAGAAACTGTTTGGTTATATGAAACTTAGGTAAAAGTTCTTCTTTTATGTTTTTTAGAATAAAACTAGCCAAAAGTGTTGTGAAATATGTGCCTAGAATTTGAGCTCAGCATAGACAGTAGTGCTTTTAAAGACTGGAGAACAGCACAGCTTTAGCAATTGGCTAGAAAGACTGGGCAGCTAAGCATGCACAATCTGCATAAATTAAACTTTAGGTACCTAGTTATCATTTTAATTTCACCCCTACTCGTAACGTAAGAATTCTGCATGTTCAGACTGGATAGGTATGATAGGAGATGCCTCTTTATATCATGAATAAGAAAGTTAGATCTAAGAAAGGTGAGGAACCAGTGGTGTTACCTCATTTTCATGGGATGAAATCCCTTCTGGGCCCAAAGGATTTAAATTCATATCTTTTACTTCCTGCAAAAATACCCAATCTATAGGGAATAAAAAAGAGCTATCACCAACCCTCACTTTAAACTCTTTAAAGTGCTATCTAAGCTTCTCTGACAGATTGCTTAACTATTCTTTTGGCTGGAGTAAGTAAGATTCAGAAGAATAGTAGTGAGGGAGCTCTTCTAGGGAGGAGAAGACCTGGACTTTAAACATCTACAACATCTAAATTTCTACACCACTTCCATCACTTAACCTTCTTTTCTGGATTACGTTTACAAGGAGGAGCAGTAAAAGACAGTTATAGAGCAAATTTTTTGTCATCTGTCTTAGGGTGAGATAAATGGCACCCAAAAGTCACCATTACTTTCCACTGACTATAAATATGTAAGGTTAGGTGAGATTAATTTCATTGGGGTTTCAAGTCCCCACCAAAATATTGAATGCAAAATGTGAAAATACTCCATTTTATTCAAGCAGAAAGTAGACCTGAACCTGTTTCCAATGATTAAGCCACTGGAAAATACTGTCCATGCTTTAAAGTCCTCTGCAACCTGTAGTAAGGTTCAAAGAATGATTATTGGATCCACTGCAAAGAAGAGAGCTGGAGAAATGCCTGATTTATTATTCTTGATGGGACTTTATGATGAGTTACTGGTCCACTTGTTCAGGAGTGTCACGACTCATGTAGCTCTTGGTATGCCCAGAAGCACAACTTTAGATAATTAGGGAATCCTGGGCTGATGGCAGCTAAATAGGGTGAGGCATTTTGAATGATACAGACAGATGACCAGGTATCTTTGCCAATATAGTTTTCACTGATTATCCTACTCCATTCTTCATTCTGCTGAGTTAATCTAAATGACTCACAACTTTATGTTTCCTTGTTCATAAAAGTGATTAACAACAGGTAAGGGGCTCACAAATCAATCTCCAGCAGGCAAAGACAACCATTTAACATTGCTTCTTTCCAAAAGCTGAGATGACCACTGTGGCTTGGGGGGGGGGGGGGAGGAGGCATAGAAAATGAATTTAGAAACCACCTTTTCTCTGCCTTCATAAAAAATGCACATATGTGTAATGTTCATGTAAATGAGACATCACTTATCTAGCTTCAAATACGCATTGCTTGACAAGTGGACATATGCACCTTGGCCTCTGTTACATTTTTCTCTGCTGGCAATATAGAGCAAGTATGACCCTAAATTTAAGCTAGGATTATGACTGATGTCTCTTGCCAAATTTTTACAAAATTCTTCAGACATTCTGATTCAACATTATATTTAACTGGCATATATCCAGATCTCTGTGGAAACTGCAGTTGTGCTGAGTTGTGGTAAATTGTGTAATGTCTTTATTTAGTGCAAGGACAGGGATATGCATATTAGAGCAAACCTCAATTTCATTTAAAAAACTAAGCAAATATTCCAGCTAAAAGGGTGAGGTCAGATCCCTCATTATTGTAAATCTAGAGTAATTTCACAGATGTCACAGCAATTTATGCTAAAAACAAACCAGCGCAAAATCAGCATCTGAGAAATAAAAGGTGGAAGACTGATTCTGTGTTCCCCCCCCCCCCCTTAATATCACTGCAATATTACTGATTCCTGGAAACTTACTTGGGTTTTAAACTATCAGAAAACTAGAATGCAGCCTTTCTCAACTATCTGTTGTTACCTATAACACCAAAATACAAGTAAATACTTCACTGGAAAAAAATGAAGGAAAAATGCCAGGATCTGTAGATTACCCTGATATTTTTATCAAATATGGATTAAAATAACTCATGTTGTAGTTTTTGACATTTTTAACTTTTAAAAGTGAAATCAAATTTCAGTAAACAGAACAAAAATTATAATTCAGTAGAATATTTTTCCATTGGTTTTCCACTAGTTCTTCATGAGTCCCTGCTGAAGCTAAACTAATTTGAACAAAAAAACAGGCTTTGTCCTCATTTATATCATTATAAATCAGATTTAAGTCTTATGAATGATTTCTAGGTGAAATCTGTGTAGACTCACAGGATCAAACACAATTAGTCCTTTCAGATGTGCTTCTAGTAAAATTTGTCACTTTTTAAGTGACTGGCTGTAGAAGCAATACAATGAGATTCAATGGCAAGTTAGCAGCTCAGCAAGTGCTGCATGATATTTTCCTTGTTGCTGCAGGATATCTATGAACACTTGAAAATGCTATTTCAAATGTGCCAAATAGTTGTATTTAATATGGATACTTCTGAAAAAGAAGAACGGAGCAGCATGTGGGCATTATGAGCATTGCATTGCATTGCTCTCACACATTCTACCAGCGTGAGACTTGAAAGAGTTCTTTTATTAAATTTGTGATTAAATGTCTGAATGCTTGTGGAGAATAGAAAGTATGACTGCCATAAATAATAGTGGAGCAAACAATGTATTTAATTCACAAAAACATTTGGAACTCTCTCTTCAACTAGTGCTAATCATAGCAGGTGTTTTTGTGAGAACCCCCCAAGATATTTGTTTGGGAAATGCATTTATAAAATTTGCGAGCAATGAGTGCATTGCTTATTATGTTCTGTGTCAAGAATAAATTCTGAGCAGAAAAAAAGGGCTAACTGAAAAATTTCAATGAAATATGAGGTGCCTAATATTCACTTTGCATTGGCAAATGTGGGATGCATCATGTTATAAATAGTAGTTATATTAGCTTGCTTTTGAATTGATGCTATATGATTATATACATATGACTATACTGTATGAACATAATAGTTTAATTCATTAGAGGATTATCTTGAATAATGGCAGAAAGGACAAGATGACAGTCTATCCAGTCCTACCAGATGACAGACAGGAATTGTAAACGGACAATGACAGAACTCCTGAATCTGAGTGTTTTGACTCAAAGAACATATGTCTTTGATTTTCGAGGGAGAGAGAAACRTGCAACTTTGGTAGTATTTAACCAGCATACTTTCTCAGAGAGAAGGATGACCAGATGGACACAAAATTTAAACACAGGAATACAGGAGAGTATTGAGAAAGTTTGAAATTTCTAATTTGTTGTTGTACAATGATAGAACAACAGGTAAGCAAGTCTAAGCCCACAAATGGGTTTAGAAACCTAGTGAGAAATTTCAGGTGAGACTTAGGTGTCTAAAATCTAAACTTTAGATCCTAAATGTTGCCTAATTTCATAGAGTCTGAATGCTATAGGCACATATCTTTTTTTTTTTTTTTTTTTTTAATTAAAATCCCACCAGTTTCTATAGTATTCCACTTTTGAGAATACCTACATCCTGGCTTTTGTTTGACTGGGTTATGTCTTGTTTTCTGTAAGATCAACCTAACTTGTCTAACTTGTCCCTTAAGGCTAGGTCTAGTATCTGCTTTCAAAACATATATATTATATATGTGATCAAGTTATTCTCAAAGAATAACAGTATCAATTGTCTTACATGCAAGGCAAGGCAATGGATAAAACCATTTTTTAATCCAGATGTCATGGTTAGAGCACTATCCTAAAATGTAAATGAAAACTGAGGCATCCAAATAGCAATTGTTTCCTTTTTAGCTAAATTTAAGCCAACAGATTTCTGGAGGCTCTAAAGGCCTCCAGAAGATTTTTTTCTCCTTGAACACGAATACTTACCTTATGCAAACAGTTTTACTAAATCTGATAGCCTTATTAAGTACTACTTAATTTAGGTGTATTTTAGGTGTAATTTAGGATGTGTCAACCATTCTTGCTGAAGTAGTCTCCCTTCATATGGTATGATTAAAAAGTTTTTTTGTGCAAGAAGAGAATGAGAGTCTCACACTGAAAGTGTTTCTCTGACTTAATAGGACCTTTTTAATACGGACTTTCAACTTTGATGGAAGAAACTTAGTTTATAGTCCTGCTTCCCCAAAAAATGTTTTAATGCATTTGATATTAAGTTGTACTGGATTTAAGTTCATAAGTTATCTTTGAAAAAAGGACTGAAGCYCATCATCTCCCCTCTTTAACTGTCTGCCTTTTCTCAGTCAAGACAAAGATGTCTTCAGATAGAACACCTATGAGCTCTGGTTGACCATAACTATGCAAGCAACCGCTCTGCTGATAAGTTTTCATCTTCATCAGATGTCTGGTAAAGCCTGTAGTGACAGAAAATAAGAGGTTCCATTCTTGTAGGAACTTGCTACTGTTCAAATGCATCCAAAGATCATTGCTTATGATTCTTTCTTTATAATACTCTGTAACACATTGGATGTACTGATTCAGTCTAGTTATCTTCTTGCTGCTCTATTGATCTTGTTTATTAAGTTTGTTAAACGTATGACCATGCAGCATCTGTAGCCTTATAATCCCAAAACCCAAGCCTAATAAAAGGAAAACATAATTAGCACTTTTTTGTCATTTTAACAGACAAAAGCAACACCTACAACATATTCCAATTGTATATACATGTACTTCTCCCTGAAATTATTTGTGTAATATATAGAAATAAAAATTATAAAACATCTATTTCATCTGTTATAGGTAGTTATATAATCCCTTTTTCTACGGTGACAGTATGTAATCTCAATATTCATTATATTTATCACCACAATTTTTCTGTGAACTAAGGATTATTTTATCTGTATTTTACAGCTATAGTACTGAAAGCCAGCTTTGCTTTGGTTGCAGAACCAGCTTTGGCATGTGTTTGTTCTAAGATTTTCCTATCAATACACTAACCCTTCTCATGGAAATTTAGACCTTGGCTAATTGCCCAGACCTGAGTCTGAGACCTGAGGCTCAGATACTGCTGTCACTTGGACTGGATTTGCCAAGTAAGCATTTCATAATGATTACTCAACCTAAGGCAATACCTTTACCGTAAAGTTCTATTTAACGAAAAGGTATCTAGGATTATTCTAAACCAGGAAGAGGAAGGAATTTATAGCAAATGTGAGCCACCAATAAGCAGGCTAATTTACATTTTCTATATCCCTAGGTTTGAGCTAATGGACGGTTCTCCACTTTGTACTTCAGCCTGCCATACCGTCACAGTATAACCTATGTAAGCTAAAAACTCACAAGAGTTCTTCTGACTTCCTTTAATGACTCCTCTTCTGTATACAGAACAGACAAATTCTCTCATAACTCATTAGGAAAGAAACTAAGAGCCATTTATTCATTCCTTTTGTAAAGAAACATGAAATCCTAAAAAAAATACATACATATGTGTAGCACAAGGCAAATAATCAATTTTGGTAAGGTTTTTCCATATACTAGGTGTTTGTTTCAGTTAGGCTAACTTGGCTTGCAGTGACTCAGATTAGACTATGGCATTGATAAACACTGAAGTTTAGAAAAAACGAAAAGCCCTGGGCATACCATGTTCTTAACTGTGGTTGTAGATTACAAAGCTTAAAGGTAAACTCTTAAATTCATTCTGATTAGCTACTTTTCAGTTCATAGATGCCTAATGCCACAGATGCCAATGACCTTATCTAAGACAGGTTCAACAATGGCATTTAGGTGCTTAAGTCTTCCTTGCAAGCAATGGGATATGAAGAATTAAGTATTCATTACCTCTGTGGATCTAGTCAGGTTGTGAAAGGGCACCTCAGTGTCCGCCTTACACCTAAGCACCTGCAAACTGGGTCTAAAGTTTCCTCAGATCATATTTTCTGAACATGAATTATTCCAATGGAGCTGAAGATATTGTCTCCATTCTCCTCTGACACAGTAACTTACTACTCACTCCAGTTGCAGCAGATCAGATTTAAAATTTTAAATTTAAATCCAGAGGATTTAAATGATCGTCTTTGACCTCTCAGCTGGATACACATGGATGGGGTAAATTGAATAATAATCTGAAGCCTTAATTTTTCAGACTATCTGTTGAAATCTTTTTGCTAGAGAACAAGAACATGGGTAGGGCATCCAAACTGACAGGAAGAAACTAATACCCTTTCCCAATAGCATATTAATTTCAAATACTTTAACTGACGTAGCTAGAACTACTAAGCCAAAGTCATACTCTCTCTGGTGCACCAGATAGCTAATTATTCCATAGAAAGTGAAAGAAATTCAGGAGTAGGTACTGAGACACTTTTGGCAATCAAGCACTGTATTACTTGACAGAGCTTCCAGTGCAAATAGAATGAAGAATTAACTCTAGCTCTATTGAGTTCCATGCTAGTATTCCTCCCCTATAGGGACATATGTAAAGCAACAGCTATCCTCTTTCAAAAATCTTAATTGCATTTTCATTTATTGAATTCCCAGTAATTTCCCAAGTATTCTTAACCTCAAAAACTTTTATTTATTTGTGATGTTTCACCTTTGAATTCTCTGCTTTTTAATTTTATGAGGAAAAAAAAAAATCACACATTGTCTCCTTTAAACAATTGCAGGAATGATCCTTTCAAAGAACAAATATTTCATGTTAATTTCCATGAAACGTTCTTCCCTCCACCCCCAAGTCCTGTATTTAGACATTTTAATCTTCATTAGACGGGAGGAATTTATAGTATCTGAGAGTAAATGCAGTTTCCCTACTTTTAATTTGACAAAATATAATTTATCCACTTCCTGTGTTCCTCAGGCTGATAACTGTGAAAGGAGTTAGTTATAAATTTCATCAATAAGTCTTATTTGATTTTCTTTAGCTCAAATACATTCAAACACATATGCTTAATTTTCAATATAACGACAAGAAAATTATAAAAATGCTGAGTACCCAAATGTATTAAAAAATAGGTTTACTCCCTAAGCACAATACTGTCATACTCACAACAGCCAACACACCTAAGAAAGAGATGAGTTTGACAGGAAAAAAATAAAAATAAAATCACGCCTTGAAAATTCAGCCCCCAGACATCTATACCTAGCAACAGCTAGCAAAAGTGCTACAGTTATCCTTGGATGAATCAGTAATATAACCAGGGAGCTGGTCCCTTAGATAGCCAGAAGCAAAACTGTATACAGACCTTTGTAGATCAATGGGAAGAGATTTAATTTTCTGTGGAAAGTAACAAGAATTTGGAATATAGTTTAGCAGGTTTCATGTAATATTCTTCCTCCACATATATCAGACATTTGCACCAGCTTAGTGAAAACCCATGGTTCTCTGCATTAAAGCCTGCTCCAGCTGTCAGGAGGAGTTTATCATCAATAAACTCATCTCAGTCTATCACCAAAACTCAGGTTGTATCAGGTCATTGGAAGTGGTTGGGTTTTCTTCAGGTTTTCCCAAAATTAATCCTCTGAGATAATTATTCATACACATAAAGGGCACCAAATACAAGATGATCTATTTCTTTCTTTAGTTGTCTTGAACATTATGCAAAGAAAAAGCTATCTAATTAGATGCAGCTAAAACAATTAGATACAGGTGACCCATATGTTCTCTATCTCCTTATCACTGCAGGATTATATCATCTGAACATCTTAGTGAGAGATTTTTGGTCTTGTACGTTCACTGTCTCCAAAGACAGTTACTGCCTAACACTTTTATGCTAAAGCCACTGAGTATATGAGGAAGATAGATGAGTTAACATTATTGGTTTCAACTCTCTATAGCTATTAATAACAGGTGTGGCAGGAATATCTGGAAGTCTTAACAATTAGGTGAGACAGTGACAATTAAAGTGGGCTTCATCTCATTCAACTTTAGATCCTACAGTCTATATCTAAACCAGTGACTTTAGGCTCTCCTTACTGTCAATAGAGAATAACAGGCATCATTAGAATGTGATTCCTATAGCTTATTGTAAGAGTTTTCTTTATGATTATATGAATAGCCCTTGAAAAGAACACATTTCTCCTCACTGACTATGAACTAGCATTGGGATGGCCAGCTCAGATGTGGAAGCAGACATGGCAGAATCTGTGTTTAGTCAGCTGAATCTCAGTCACAGGAAAAAAAAAAAAAAGTTGCTCCGAGGAACTTATGATCTAAACAAGAAAGGAAGAAATGGAGTTTCAGAAAAATTAAATAGTTTGCATAGAATCAGAACCTAAAATAAATATCTACTGAATCCCACTAACATGTTTTAAACAGAAGACCATATTTGCTTCTCTTTTCAGTATGCAGCTGTTCTTTCAAAGCTCTTTTCTAGCATCCTGGAAAGGTCCTCATACCACACAGCTATCTTTATAACATTTTTTTCTTTGTTTGTTTTCTTTTTAAACTTATTTCAATTGTACTAAAAATGCTGTTTGATTCACTTCCACCTAGAGAGCTCATAAAAAATTGAAAGGCTTCAATAATATTAAATCATTCTACACTGCACATAGAGATTTAAATTTCAGTGCTAATTTTTTATTAGCACTTTAATTTGGAAGGCGCTAGGCTTCTACAAGATTTAAAATTATTGGAGCATTTCAAATTTTTATAAGCTTTCCAGTAAAGATGTGACTGTGATTCTGGGCTTGTAAAGTGTAGCACAATTTAAATTTAATCTAAATTATTTAACTGCTTCAGACTTCAGGGAGATTTTCAGTCTTTCAAACCGGGATTCATGTTTGGAGACTAGAGCAATGTTATAATGCAAAGTGCTTTCATCATTTTAAAGACAGGACAGGCCTTTTTTATTGTCAGTTTGTTAATTTAAATTATTTGTTTTCATCTCCAATGTATGGAGAGGAAACAAGGAAAATAAGAATGTAAAGGGAATCCATTGTTTCCTCTAGAAAGTCTAAGATAACGATGAGCTTTCCCTTTTGGATAAATGGTGGGGTAATGTGGAGAGTACTATTTTGAAATGTACATTTTGAAAACTACTGTAAACTGTTACATGATCTATAGTTTCACCCATTGCAGTGGGCATTAAAAGTATTTGCTATCTTAAAAGGTCAGACAGAAAACTTGCATTTTCACTGTTGCTTCCATTTCACTTAGAGAGGAAACAAACTGTGTATAATTAAGTTGTGCTTGGTTTTAGTCTAAGGTTAACGTACTAACTTCCTGTAAAATCAAGAAGTGATATGGAATCTCCATAACCATATCTTTGCCCTAGAATTAACATAGTTTTATGGCTCTGAATACATAGATATCTGATTCATATGATCTTATGAAGCAAAATTTCAAAGACATATTGGGTGCCTGGGGAAGAATTCTGCTAGCATCACCAGGAATTTTGGAACTGAAATGTCTGCACCCAACTAGTACATGAACGTGACTAATTCTACTATTTTTATTTCCCATTGTTCTAACAGTTATTTTTCTGTTGCAGGAACATGTTCCATGAACTGCCATTCATATTGCTCATTCTCAGAGCAGCTCACTTCATATTTGTGGTGGTGTAAGACTTCTAATGACAGTAAGCAAGTGGCATAAAGTTAAAATCAAAAGGTGCAAGGATCATTAATTTTGCAAGAATGACCTTTCGGATTCAGTGTGATCAAAAGCTGTATTAAATCTTTGGTACAAATGTTTACCAAAATGTGCTAAAAGCTGTTGAGAAGTGGTGAGATGCAATACTGAATCATGCACTAGAAATACTTAAACTAGATTGAGCAGATGGGAAAGGGCCCTCTTTGATCCCTGACTCTGGGGGGTGAGATGCAATCAGCTGGTGGACAGTGATGCAATTTGCATCACCCTAACCTACGAAGAACTTTGGAGAAATGTTGTTTGAGCCAGTAGAGGACTTTGAAGGTCTGAGATGTTTTTTTGGAGGGTAGAATGACCAGAGTGCAAAACCAATGTCTGTGCCTTACCTAAAAGAGGATCAGGCTGCTATCTGGAGACCAGGACTGTATTGTAAAATCCCAGTTAAAGCTTATCTAGCACCCAGCTGGCTCAGATATATATAGAAAATACAGACAATGTCTACACCAAAGAAAACTGTTAATTGTTCAGAGCAGTAGGTCACAACAGTAATGGAGAATGAATTCCCAATCCCTCCCTTTAAATATATCAAGGGCAAAACCAAACCAAACAAACATAAAACCTGACTTACAGAGGAGTGTGATTGGGCATTGTATATGCAAGCTTGAGGGTCAGATTTGCTGATTACTGTAGGTGTTTTTGTGTACGAAAGAGTCATGAGTTTGGTTTGATGACAGCCATTAAACTGGGTTTACAGCTGTGTTCTGTTCTTAGAGTGGTATAAACCATCTGGAGAATACTATTAAATCTCACCCTTAGAATCAAGACTAGGTTCTCAGCTGATTCAAATTTAATTTTGTGTAGTAATGCCAGTTTATATCAGCATTAGAATACATCAGAATTTTCCACAACTAGTCATTATTTTGATTGAAATATATTTAAATGGAGAAAAAAAGGCAAACTAGGATAATTACTCAAGAGTAATCATTATATTAAATGTACACCAAAAATAATACAACATAATCTCCCCAAATAATCCACATAATAAGAGACAGTCCCCACCCCAGGGTTTCTTTTCTAATTATGTTCATAGCCAATGTAAACTAAAGGGGAATCAGGAAAGCATCTGTGTGGGAATGGTTGCCAATTTTGGTCAAAACTGAGAGAAAGGACAAAAGCAAAAATGTATAATAAAAGGTAGAGAGGACAGACAGAAGCTGAGAGTAAAAGTTAAGGTAATTTATCCATACTGTTAAAAACAGCTAGTATTAATGTTAAGTGTTCACCTTGAGAGAAGAAATACAGAATCTTTCAGGATTAGGATAATATATTAAATTCAAAAGGAGCTGAAAAACAAAACCAAACACCCCAAAACCTTTCTTTCCAAGCATCTCCATTTTTATAGATTCATAGATTCACAGAAAGGAGATAAGAACCTGGAGATAGGAAAAAAAGCCCTGTTTTGTCACCCTATTGATCTTTTTGCCCAAAGAATGCTACCTCATGTTACAGATTTCCTAACAGCAAGAACTTCTAACCTTCTTTCATCATTAGCTGTTTGCTTTTAGTCAGAGGACAAAGTTTATAACTCTTACAGCTGTGCTAAGAACTCATAAAATGATCTGAGCTACCTACCTATGTATGTATATATATGTAAAAAGTATTTGGAATTATATTCCTCATTTCCATGTTTATTAATAAATGTGTATGATGATTTGAAGAATGCCTATAGCTATTTATTTTTATTTAATTTTGCTTCTAATATTATTCCTTTTTCCTCCTTTAATTTATATTCATAATTACAATCAATATTTTAGTTGTATCCATAGATTTTTTATTATTATTATTTTTTTAAATCTCTGCTGGACCTCATTTGTGATGAAAAAATGATCATTGACTTAACAGAAATTTTAATCAAGAAAGTAATACATTATACAAAGCTTCCATTAAACAGATATTTCTCTTCTTCAGGTAATTAGATGTTTAAGATTCTCATTTTGAAATTAAATATTTGAGAGGACTCTGTTCTTTTTCTAAGAAAAAAAAGGCCAAAAAAGAAATATATAGAAATATTTGCTTAATTTTCTGCAAAAGCAGAAGTAAACTCTTTTTAACCTGRAAAAAAAAAGGAAAAAGAAAACCCTAAAGCAACCACGGGAGAAACAATAATGGGGAGACATTTTCCAGACATTCCCAGACATACAGTTTTGCATTGCTATAAGAAATCTGCTTCTTAAAGTCTAATTGTCTGTTACTCAATCAAGAAAAATGACAAATGCAATCAACGTTCATTGTAGTAACCAAAATTTTTAATCAACAGCAGACCAAGAGTGGTAATTGCAGCACAAACAGATACAAAAACCTTGCAATACACACTCTAATAATACTAGTATATTGTTGTCCCTCATGCTAGAGTTCCTCTCTTCTACACATTTTAAATTCCTTAACTTTATCCCATTAATTCATCTTGATTGCTATTTTTGTTTCTTTTTTTCTGAACTTTTAGTGTTATTGTAAACCTTGAATGGACTGTAGTATTTCAGCTGCAGTCACAGCAGATTATCTCAGAGAACATTCTGTGCACTGTGATGTGATGCCATTGCCTATACAGACTCAAACTGTATTGACCTTCCTTCCTGGCATATCAAATTACAAATTCTTCTGATTTTTTTGTCTGATTTTTCCCATAGGTACCGTACATTGTGAAAACTTCTCAAGTTTTTTCTTTCAAATTCATACCTATGTTTGATTTCCATAATTCCTCCAGTTATGAGATATTTTGTTCTTTTCACTGCTTTTGTTTTTTCACTTATAAGTCTTCTGTACAATACATTTTTTGGTTTTTAATAATGAACATTTTCAACCTAATAAAATCTGCAAATATTGCTTATCTGCTCTTTAATCTAATTTAAATCTCTAATGTTAAATGAAATCATCTGTAGCACTGGTACTCTGTATGCAGCTATGAACACAGCCACCACCCTGGATTTGCCATTTTTTTAACTCTTAAATCTAAATTACCATACTCTTCCAGACCATAGCACTGTCTTAGCCTATTACCCAGCTACTGCTCCACCTGCAATCTGCCCAACAATGTGGGAGATCTTCTGCTGGAAACTGTAAAACTGCAGTCCGTCTTGTCTGCAACAAAGGAATCATCCTTGTACAATAATACAGACTTTTACTATTCTTCTGTGCTACAGTCTCCATGCCTTTTAGTCCCAGTAAGACAAACTTAGGGGGCACTCTTGCCAAACATACTGTTGTCCCCAAATGCATTTGCCTGCAATGGTGTACAATCTATCAAGAATTATAAAAAAGCTACACTCTTTTTTTTTATGTGAATGTTTGTACAGAAAGAGTTCACTAGAGGATTGTGGAGTCTCCATCATGAGAGATCCTTAAGAACAAATTGGAGAATCATCTAGCAGAAATGTCAGAAAGGTCTTGTCTTTTGAGAAGGTCTACATCTAGGTGAGTAAATTGAGCATCACCAAGGACTGGTATTACTTAGCCTTGTGAAGAGAAGGTTTGGGGGAGCTGAGGGGACAGTACAAATATTTGTGTATAAATATTTGAAAGGAGTGTGTAAAGAAGATGGGGCCAGACTTTTCAATGGTGCCCAGTCACAAGACAAGCAGCAATGGGCACAAACTGAAACACAGGAAACTCCATCTGAATATAAGAAATAAACTTTTTTTTTTTTTTACTGTGAGGGTGACAGAGCACTGGAACAGGTTGCTCAGAGTGGTTGTGGAGTCTCCATCCTTGGAGATATTCAAGACCACAGTCCTGAGCAACCTGCCCTGGGTGACCCTGCTTGAGCAGGGGGGTTAGACTAGATGTTCTCCAGATGATCTTCCAGCTTCAGACATCCTGTGATTCTGTGAGTCGGCGAGGAGTAGTCCCAGGCACTGTAAGTCTATTGCTTATACTTGTATATATGCTTATATATTGCTAAATACTTTAAATTTCTTAAATAGTTTTCTAGCATGATTTTGATTTTTTTGCTAGTAGTAGTCTCCCAAACAATTTCTAGGAAATGCTTAGGAGATAACATGGGTCGTGGGCCATTCCCAACAGACAATTTAAAGGAGGTCATACTTTCTGGAGTGTATAAGAATAAGTGTATAAGAAATAACTGTACTATTAGTATGGATAGCAGTTGTTCAGAGTCAGTGGATGTAACTGTCAGAAAATGGGCCCAGGCACATCTAATATATTTCATTTATCTCAAAGTCCTCCCAGGCACTTTTTTTTCTATGATTCTTTGAACTGTGGTTTTCAGTTTTGTATGTTATAAAGAGTTTTGTATAAACCTTCTGTGCTAGACTGAAGAATTTAATTCATTGGTAAAACTATATGTTTTTAATCTGGGTAACTATCCAACCATTTGCTACATATTACATTCACCTTTAGTAATTGATGTTTACTACCTCTCCAAGTGACGAGAGTCTGATAATACCTACAAGATATCAGTGTTCCTAATGAACATCTGTAGGTTAACAATTCTCAGAAAAGTACTAAAAGCTGGTATCTTGATTGAGTATCGAGTTTATGGATTGCAGGAAACCCTTGGAGGAAGGTTTGTGTATGACTGCAACCTCAGGAGAAAAGAACAAACATAAGAACAAACTTGTCCTCTGACCAGCATCCACTTCAGAGACGACGAGCCTGAGAATTGTTCTAGCTTTGGGATTGGATCCCAGCTGAAAGAGCTATATAAGCATCTTGTCAACTTTTCAGCTGAACTGAATAGCTAAAGGCTCTTGGAACTGAACTAAAATACGGGCTCTTTTTTTTCCCCCCCCCCCCCCCCCCCGCATCTTTAAACTTAATCACTTCCATAAGACTTACAAAATAGTAAGTTTTAGTAAGTCTTTATGCGTGCCATGATGTTGGTCTGATGTTAACAATGGTTTCAAAACTTCAAAGAGCGGTGATCCTAAATAGCAGTCCTGCCTGACCTGTGTAGAGGCCAGCATCCCCATCCAAGATTTGTGGTACCCACGAGGCTGGGAAGTGTTCTCATGCTGAACTGACAGAACTTATCTGGGAATTAGCAGCGCAGTATTATTCTGGGGAAGAGATTTGCAACAAGCAACCGGGAGACAGGGAAGGGAGTGCCTGAAAAAACAGCAGTCTCTTCTGAACTATAATCTCTCTGCTGGCTTTTTCCTCGATGAGCAAGAGTCAGAGCAGAGTAGAAACTCTCTAAATTTACACTTTCACTCATTTTGCGGTACCAATGATGAAATTCATATTCTACTCCTTCAAAAGAAATTTGGAAACAAAAATTTATTCTGTTGTCAAACATTTTACCAGCTTCCATATACAACACAACTGTCCTCTAGACAACTAGGCTCAAAGCATTACTGGCATTTCTATGGATGGATTCTATGGATTTCTATTCTAAGTGAACATTTGGCAATAGGCCCTAAGTCATTCTGCTACACAGATGTATGGGAGGGACACCAAATACCAAGAGGAGCTGAGCAGGAAAGAGAACAATAGGGTGCAGTGGATAAGTGGGACCACAGACACTGAAAAATTGCATAAACTCAGGCAGATCAGCTACCCAGGAGCTTCCCATTTATTGGCTCCAATGACTTGGAGTGAAATGTCCTGGGAAGCTTCTCTCACCCTTACTGTCCTGGGAACCAGTCCAGAAACTTGCCTGGCTCCTCAAGTGTTGTGGATTCGAGCCTAATTTTCTTTCTTAAAATCTAGTACCCGCGTGCCATTGTGCTTTGTGAGCTCATTAATTATTTCACTAGATACAGCTAGCTTTTTGTGGCTGGTTCCACATTCTCCTATTTTTCTCACATTTTCAGTCAATTCCTCTCTATTTGCAAGTAGGTCAGGGATGGCTTCTCCTCTAGTTGGTGCATGGCTGGCTGTGTTTGGTTTCTTACAGATAATCCCTCTATAAATGGTATCTTGTGATTCTGAGTACCTTAAGATTTGGTCCAGGAGATTTTCATTCCTGCAGGTCTTTGGTCATATACCATCTGTCATTTCTTCATTGTTTTTAATTTCTTGCAACGTTACCCAAAAACTGAACCACTATATTCTCTAATAAGAATTTGTGTAGTTCTCTGACATGTAGGTCCACAGTTTTCAAGTGTCTTAAAGGAACCAGGAACCTTTTTTTTTTTCTTTAGTTCAGGCAAATTGCATCTACCCAGCAACCTTGGGCTCTTGAAAATCCTAATTAGAATTCTGCCTGCATCTAACTTTTCCTATATACGCACAGTTCTCTCTAAAAAATATTGGCATTCTAGTTGTGGGAATCATCAGACTTATTTTATATAAAACACTTTATATTATTATAATACCAATATTTAATATTACTTCTGTGTCTTCCTGTTGTCTTCTTTGTTTCCTGATTTTGTAATTATTATAGTATATAGACTATTATTTATTCTTTTTTCCCAGAAGATATTTCATCTTCTGCTTTATATAGACTTAGGAAAATTTAGTTTTGTTAGCATCAGTTGGTATCTCAATATGTACCAGATGGAGTTAAAAGAGAGCTATTTTTCCCTCTTCTAACTGCTAACAGTAGTTTAACACTTTTCTAAAGAACTGTGCCAATTCTGAACTAAGGTTAACTAGTCATATGTCAAAATATAGTCATATGTCAAAATATGTTAAGCCTCAGCTCAGATGCCTGCAACATGCAACACTTGCAGCTGTTAGCATTAATAATACAGAACAGTCGAGACAATTGTAATATCTCTTATAGGCTTCAGCATTAGAGATGATGATAAGCAATTTTTTGACATGATTATTGTATCAGTCTGTATTTGTGAACACTAACAAGGGGTACTTTGACACAGGGCACCATGTTTGAAGTGAAAAGCCATTACAGAAATTATAATATAAATAAAATGTGGAGTGAAAGGCTAGTAATGAGTGTGCCAGATGTTATAGTCTGAAAGCATGGAACATTTATGTGCTGTTCTAGTCAGGTGCAATGGATGCTGTGGACACACAAAATGTTTGAGAAATACAGCACTGGAATATGTTGAATTATTTGCTAGTTACTGCATTTCTGACTAAATACAGGAAACAAAATCAGGAGTTTCAGTGATGTGGAAAAGGGGACAATGCAAATTCTGCTGCTGGTTAAACAGATATACAATTTTTTACTGATGACTGAAAAAGGACCAGCTTTATCTGATTCAAAAATCTAAAAAAAAAAAAAAAAAAAACACAAAAAACCCCAGGAGGACAATAATCTGAAGAGACAGCTGAGAACTTTCATGGACTAGATATCTAATCTAGATATATTAGCTGACTTGTGGACTTAATCTGCCAGTTTCCTATATGACAGAGAACTATTATCTCTTAAACATATGCACAAGCTATATATGGCTTTAGTCTACAATTTTTCACTTGTAGTTTGTCCAAAATAAATATGTTTGTGTTTTGTGGAAAGTTCACAGGTCACTGGTTAACTCTGAGAAGTAGCCAGTGTATCTGCACATGCATTACAAATATTAGGCTACAAAAAGTGATCACTGCAGTTGTAAGAAGACTGAAGTTTTGCATCTCAGACTAGAGGGAAAGCATTTGTTTMATCATGAAAAATGATGGCCAGAGACTTGTGCCCAACTTTAGCTACTGCAAGAAATTTGTGGAAAAAATGAGAGGGGCGTGTAACACTGAACTCTATCAATGCTTTATTACTTTTCCTCAAATGCTGAAATTCATCAATCTAAAACAAACTGTATGAACTCTTTTTAACTTTCAGGAAGGAGAGTCAAAAAAGAGGGACCTGAACCCAGCTTGGAAAAGTGTGCTGCTCTGTTCAGCACAAATACTTCCATATTAGACAGTATATGCTACTATCAAGCTGTATGTTTCTTTGGAAGATAGAGAATACTTCATACAGTGAGGTAATGCCATTGACTGATAGAAAGGAGACTTCCTAGTAACCTCAGGTCCGTAGGTATAAGGCAAGAATTTCAGGCTGAAAGCAAAGACAAATGTGAAAAAGCCTGAAGAATTCTTCAGGTACAGAGACAGAACTCAGTTTAAATTGTAAGTGAATGCAGAACAGGGGAGGCAGTATCTTCTAAACTTTTGAAGTTACTTTACAGTTCTGCTAGTGGAGATCACTATTCTGCTCAGTAGTAAAGGTATGGACATGGCCCTAAGCTGGAGCTAATTTCTGAGCTCGACCATCTTCTTGTCAGTTCTCTCAGCTACACATTGCATGACTTCCACACAGCATTAACCTACTGCATTCTTCCTTCTCACCTCTGTTCTTTAGCAATTGTCATTTTTGGCCTCCTTAGGCCAGCCCTGTTTAGCTGCTTCTTACAGAAGTTCTTAAAATGCTAGCATCTATCAAATGAGTATCAGGGATTAATTTCATGCTTCTTGCAAGTGGATAAGACAGAACACCAGCGACATAAAATAGAATCAGGCTGCTTTTTGGACTCAATGACTCTGAATCAGGATTTGTTCTTACTATTCATGTGGTCTTTTCCCAATTCTGTGTGCATTCCAGTAGTTCTTCACCTCATTGGTGAAGAAACATGGCCAGACTTTTATTTATTTATTTATTTATTTATTTATTTAAATGAATACCTTTAACTGATAGAATTTCAATGGAAAGATTTTTTAAAACTGGGTTAATGTTAAAGAACCATTAATAGCTCATATGAGATCCCAGGTTGTTTAAGCTGGAGATAAGAGAGGGACAAGTAAAATAAGGTCTGAATGACTAGTTTACTACTCCTAGCAACAGTGTCCAATCTCTTTGTATGAATTGGTCACTAAGCTTGTATTAGAGCAAAGCTGAATGTTGTAGCCATTTTTGTATCCCCAGGACCAGATGGAAGAATGTCTTTAATATGCATGCATACTAGATCAGGTGCTTCCCATACTGCATATATGTTTCCCATACTGCATATATGTTCAAGGTTTAAATTTTCTCCCTAACCAGTTTTCTTCTTCTTTTTTTTTTTTTAAGCAACATCCATTAACATCTACAAAATGGGTTGAAATTGAGTTTTTAGTTATCTGTATACATTTTACCTTGATAAACTTAATAATTCAGGTACCAACCTCAGCCAGTTTCTTCAGATAAATCAATGTAGCTCAGCTGTGAACTTCAATTTTCCCTCCCTGCAATGGCTATTTTTTATGGATGAGACGAAAGTGTGCAGTTCTGACAGAAAATCAGTTATGAGTATAATATTTCAAAACATATGTATGTCAAAAAATATTTGAGCGTTGCTTCAAGCCTTACTGTGACATACAAGACAGGATTCAGCTCTAGACTGTAGGCACTTGGCTGATACATGTATATATGTAGGTGTCAAAACTCTCATTATAGCTGGTGGAGATCAAGTCCTCTCTTCAGTTGTTCGCATGTCAGTGTCTCATGCCATTTTACTTAACTAACAGCATTCAGGACATAAGCATGAAGCCAGCAAATGTGACACAAGAACTACAGGGGACCTGTGCTTTCTGGACCAGCAGACGGAGGTCAACTAGTTTACCTGTAGCATGTAAACGAGAACTACCTGTCTGTGTTTCAGCAACTGATTTCCTGCTCCTGGTTCTTAAAATCAGTGGAGTCTAGGCAGTTATTCAGCTCAACAGCCACTGGATCTCCACATCTCTCTCATGTGTATGTAGCTTCATTGTGAATGCCTAAATGTAGGCAAACTGAATCCCATTCCTGTCATTTGTCTCTCTAATTAAGTACAGAACGACAAAGGGAAGGCATTAGTTTTGTGGTTCTCTCTACTTCACTTTGTTATAACAAAATCCAAAACAAAACAAAACAGAAAAATCTGAAACAAAGATGAGGTTTCTTGGATGAARTTAAGACATGCAAAACAGGCAGACAACACTTCCCTTTGGGTGATTTAAACAATATGTAAACATTTACAGTGACTATAGAATAAACTCAATGTTTACAATAGGAAAATGGCTTTGCTAGGCATTGTAAATTACATGCAACTTAGGTACCTAATGCAGGCAGATTTCAAGCTGTCATTTCAGGATTTTTTATAGTAAATAAGGTATGTCTTGTGTGATTTTGATCTTACACATTAATTTTGTCAGATAAACACAAACATTTTCATTAGAATTAATATGTGAAATATGGACAATCAAAGGATAATTTAAAGGAGATGTTTGTGATGTTTTAAATGGTATAGCTAGAGAAAAAATGGATATGATATTTTTACAGCAGTTCCCCAATAAATCAATTATCTAGACATCAGAACGCTTGTTGTGCTGTTCCTAAAAAAAAGAGTATGGCTATATAACTCACTACTTCATTCAGTATAAACCTTATACCTTACTAGAATATTATCTAATTCCTTAGCACTGCTAGTACCCCCAAAAAAGTACAGTGTTGAAAATATTGATATTTAAGCATTATAAGTAAGTTCCTGAAATCTTAAGAAACAAATAGATACTAGTATTAAATTCACTAGAAGAGAAAACTCCAATCATGTTAAAAGCAGCAAAATTTTTCACAGATAGAAATTAATATATTCAGGAACCAGCTTTATAGGAATATAGCSATTTAATTAATGATCTTTTTTTCCCCCCACTTCTTCTATAGTAAGTAAACAATATAAAAATAACTTCTAAATGTTACCTTTACTTTAAAAAAAGATCCTTAATTATTCTTACCTTTCAGAAAAATTCGTGTGAAATGAGGTATTATGAATTTCGTTTAGTAAATACAAAGCTTCTAAAAAGTTACTGTATGGTGAGAATTCTGTAATCAATATAATTTCTTAGGGTAAACTTGGCAGTAATTTTACTTCATGCAAAGCAGGCTTTATTCATCCCAGTAAAAATGAAGTTATATGTTATATAACTTGCATTGAGCATTAATTGAAATTAGAAATCATGTGTGATCCATGGGATAGTCAACAGAAGAATCTGGTTTTATTAAATAACAGCGATAATGTGATTGTGTAAAATTATGCATCAAGAATGAAAAACAGCATGATTTCTTCAAAATTCTACAAATCTTTTTCGCTAAGAAATATTTTTTTCATTTTTCTGTTTTTATTTTTATCCCATGTCATTCATAACTCTATTCACACGATTAAAATTATGCATTTTGCTATGTGCTATTAATATGAGTGTTTTGCTGAAGTCAGGATATCTCAGTTAAATCTAAAATGTGTGCTGAAAATGGGCTTCCACTCAAGCTGTTCCAAATTCGTAGATTCACTTGCATCTTTACGTGTTTGTACCAGCTCTGTTTTTTTCTTTTTCAAAGTATACTGATACAGAATATAAACTTCAGTGACCAAAAGATTTCATTCTGAAACATGCAAAAAGAAAGAGGCGATCACCAAAAGAAGGTGAGATTGTTGAAGTGTCATGTATTCACCACAGAAATATGAAAGGTGACTTCTAATCTACTAGGAAAGCTCCAGAAAAGACACTGAGGAACCACAGCCCCATTACATTCAACAGGAAAAAAAAAAAAAAAAAATCCTGAATGCCTTTGTGAATCTAAGTCCGAGGTGACATTGGTGTAAATTCCATCTTCTATTCAGGCAGGTAAAAGTTTTGAAATGGGCTTGTATTTCTCTGGAGATGGTGCTGGCCATCCATTTATAAGATATCGTAATACAATGCTTCCTCAAGCCTTTTCCTTTTCCTTTCCTTAGATATGTTTACTATGTGTGAAACTATTAAAGCCTGAGATCAAAAGTAAGAAAGAATACTTTTCTAGCCTGGGCGTTCAGACACGCATCTGGGAAATGAAACATCTGGTTTACAGAGTCCACTTTAGTGTTCATTAAACATAAAGGAGAATAGGTTTCACAGAAGAGGTCAAATCCAAAATACCCTGTAAAGTTGTGTTTTGGGTGTTTTTCTTCTAATGAAAAAGGTTTATACACCAAGGCCTTATCAGGACGGGGTAAGAGCTGAACCTCTTGTGCATCTTTAGATATACTGGACAAAGCGTCCTAACCATTTAACTTAAAAACGGGGACAGAAATGTAAGTTTAACACCTTCATTTAAACTGCCAAACTGATTTACAAACTTGTGAACTTTTTGGAATGATTAAAACTGCATTTTCCAGCAAATAAGCAGCTTTCCAATATGCAAAAAAATTAGCTCTTTTCTTAACCGTGAAACTGATATAGCAAGTGAAGTAACAGTACAAGTTTCTCTAAGCCAAGAAATCTACAGCCTATCTGGTGGGGCATGCAATTAAGGTTTTATTTTTACCAAGCTGATGAGTTTGAGGTCCATTAGGATTTCTCTTGAATTGCCAAATCATTTGGCACCAACCATTCCACAACCAGCAGATGATAATACATTTCAGTCATTATTAATCTGAGCTAGATTTGAAACAGTGACCTAGAGGTAGAAGTGCCCGTGTGCTCTTTCCAATCTCCTGAATGAACTAGCTCCCTGTAGGGTTCACACTTAACAATAAAAACAGTTATATTGAGCAGACAAGCTGTAGAAGTTTTTTGTCTGCTTCTATTTCTTAAGTAGATCTGCGGCAGCCAGCTTTCATATTCATGTCTTACAGGCCTTTGGGTATCAGAGCTTGTGGTAGAAAAAGTATGCTCAGTAAAACTGAGACTTTTATTTATTTATTTATTTCACAGTAAAGGGGCTTTTGGCGATAAAAAGGGATTTTAAGGCATAATACTACAACTAAAAAGGATTATATGTCCACAAGTGTAAGGTAACCATGAACAAAGTGGAGTGCTAACAGTTGGAACACCACAGGGCTTGAGGCTTGCRAAATGTCTCCGTTTATTTTCCTCCATAAAAATTGCTTTTTAGCAATTTTGCACCAACTCACAGGTGACCTGGGACACTGAGAATTGTGTACTAAGTTGGGTGTGCATACTTCTAACGATATGCAATGGTGCACACTGGGTCTGGTTCTTTTGCTAGTTTTAACACTAGTATACAAATCATACTAGTTAAGCCAATGATTTTCAGTATTCATTTCATATTCATGCTTGTTTTTCAATTTTCTTTTTTTTCTCTCTATGCTGTAGTATGCCCTGCTGGGTATTTCTTGATAGCACAGGACATATTTACAAGCACATACTTCAATAAATAATATTAATTTCATATTTTTCTATGCATTTCCTGACTTATAAGTATCCTGGGGATATAATTCTCTAAAACAGACTTGGTGAAGAGAACAGTTTTGTAGCACTAGAGACAAAAGAAGATCCAAAATATTGCAACTGCGTTCAAACTGATCATTAAAGGAAGCTAACAGTCATTTTAAATTGGTGTCTAGAAACTGTAGAAACTTTTATTTATGTTATACAAATCTCATGGGTATGTATAAGTGCAAAGTTTCACTCAAAGACAGTTTCCTATATGGTTTTGATCAATTCTTCTTCTTCTTTTAACTAAAACTCTGAGAAGAGATTTAATGACGGTAATTCAGTATTTTAGGTACAAATCAGAATACAGTAATTAAGGTCATGATTGCATAAACGTAGGGTTTGGTACTATATGTTATATTTTAGGGTATTTGAGACATCCATTAGGGACAGACAGCAGACAGAATTTATTCATGCCTTACTTTCTGCTGCTAGAGAGGCTGATAGAGGCCAGGTGAAAATCCCTAGAGCATCTGAAATGGGCTTTAAGTTTAGACAACTTAATTGGACCCTAACAACCAATAAAAGTTATCTGCATGTGATTTTAACCCTTAATATAAATCTTTCTTGCAGGTCTAATATAAGTATTCAAGGATTAAGTTCTTTTTTTTTTTTTAATTGGTCTTCTGTAGCTTGGTTATACTTCACTGACTTTCTCTTGTTGCAAAGCAAAATTCTGAGTTTGAGATTTTTCCATAGTTTGTCATTAACCAGTTTGACTATTTCTAATTACATTTTCCTTGACGTTTGGGTATATCATTTTAGAAATAAACACAAAGAAACCATGTAGTTTTGCATTCAGCGCACAGAGGTATAATCTGTTCCCTTTACTGGAGGAAATCCTCAGTGATGTGCTGCCAATATTTTAACAAGAGACTCACAAATCATTCTCCCCTTAAGCCTGTGTTAAATCTGTGCACCAGGAGTATGTGTACTCCAGAGAGGAATGGTGACAGACTCATTTGTTTCCAATTTAATGTGAAAATGCATTCTCATAAGCAAAACCAAGAAAGTTGGGATCTTGGCAAACAAACTGCTATTAAGCTCCTGGAAATATTTAGACTATGTTCCTTAGCAAAAACAAACAGATGAAAAAACATGTGCAGAYAGGATTACTAGGATAGCACTGTCTGTTTTGAAACAGCATGTGAGCAATAGTATTACTGCTTATCTACTGAGATATAATACTTCATGAGATGTTTGTTTTCCTCACTAAAATATCTACCATTTGGTAAAACCCTAAGAGTTCCCAAATGCAAAATGTTGCACATATTCTGCATGCGCGCATGCACACACACACACACAAACACACACACACACACACACACACACACACACACATACACACACACACAAAACAATTATGAATCCTCTAAAAGTGCTTATCTCATCTCAGATTACATTATGACACTCTTATACTACCATGTGTATGTTTCAATATTTCCCAGGGGAAATATTAGGGCTTTAGGAGCATACTACTGTATCACGAATATCATTAACAGACATCAGAGAAATGGGAACAGTACAGAGTTGTATTCCTTAAGATCCTCGCACAAATAAGTGGTAGAGGAAGAATGAGAGTGCTCTGCCTACATCTTCCTCAGTCATCTAAACAGTGCCATAACCTTCAGGCTATAGTTTATTTTGGGAAAACAAACTGTCATTCTTTGTATATATCCGAATAGTATATATCAGAATCGCTGAGGTTGGAAGGGACCTCTGGAGATCATCTAGTCCAACCCCCCTGCTCAAGCAGGGTCACCTAGAGCACATTGCACAGGATTGCATCCAGGCACGTTTTGAATATCTCCAGAGAAGGAGACTCCACAACCTCTTGGGGCAACCTGTTCCAGTGCTCTGTCACCCTCATCGTGAAAAAGTTTTTCCTCATGTTCATATGGAAGTGTCTGT